>NC_092242.1:5826864-5909364 GCF_036320965.1 Panulirus ornatus
TCCACACATCCTCTACCACTTCTGAAACCGCACTGCTCTTCCCCAATCTGATGCTCTGTACATGCCTTCACCCTCTCAATCAATACCCTCCCATATAATTTACCAGGAATACTCAACAAACTTATACCTCTGTAATTTGAGCACTCACTCTTATCCCCTTTGCCTTTGTACAATGGCACTATGCACGCATTCCGCCAATCCTCAGGCACCTCACCATGAGTCATACATACATTAAATAACCTTACCAACCAGTCAACAATACAGTCACCCCCTTTCTTAATAAATTCCACTGCAATACCATCCAAACCTGCTGCCTTGCCGGCTTTCATCTTCCGCAAAGCTTTTACTACCTCTTCTCTGTTTACCAAATCATTTTCCCTAACCCTCTCACTTTGCACACCACCTCGACCAAAACACCCTATATCTGCCACTCTGTCATCAGACACATTCAACAAACCTTCAAAATACTCATTCCATCTCCTTCTCACATCACCGCTACTTGTTATCACCTCCCCATTTACGCCCTTCACTGAAGTTCCCATTTGCTCCCTTGTCTTACGCACCCTATTTACCTCCTTCCAGAACATCTTTTTATTCTCCCTAAAATTTACTGATAGTCTCTCACCCCAACTCTCATTTGCCCTTTTTTTCACCTCTTGCACCTTTCTCTTGACCTCCTGTCTCTTTCTTTTATACTTCTCCCACTCAATTGCATTTTTTCCCTGCAAAAATCGTCCAAATGCCTCTCTCTTCTCTTTCACTAATACTCTTACTTCTTCATCCCACCACACACTACCCTTTCTAAACAGCCCACCTCCCACTCTTCTCATGCCACAAGCATCTTTTGCGCAATCCATCACTGATTCCCTAAATACATCCCATTCCTCCCCGACTCCCCTTACTTCCATTGTTCTCACCTTTTTCCATTCTGTACACAGTCTCTCCTGGTACTTCCCCACACAGGTCTCCTTCCCAAGCTCACTTACTCTCACCACCTTCTTCACCCCAACATTCACTCCTCTTTTCTGAAAACCCATACTAATCTTCACCTTAGCCTCCACAAGATAATGATCAGACATCCCTCCAGTTGCACCTCTCAGCACATTAACATCCAAAAGTCTCTCTTTCGCACGCCTGTCAATTAACACGTAATCCAATAACGCTCTCTGGCCATCTCTCCTACTTACATAAGTATACTTATGTATATCTCGCTTTTTAAACCAGGTATTCCCAATCATCAGTCCTTTTTCAGCACATAAATCTACAAGCTCTTCACCATTTCCATTTACAACACTGAACACCCCATGCATACCAATTATTCCCTCAACTGCCACATTACTCACCTTTGCATTCAAATCACCCATCACTATAACCCGGTCTCGTGCATCAAAACCGCTAACACACTCATTTAGCTGCTCCCAAAACACTTGCCTCTCATGATCTTTCTTCTCATGCCCAGGTGCATATGCACCAATAATCACCCACCTCTCTCCATCAACTTTCAATTTTACCCATATTAATCGAGAATTTACTTTCTTACATTCTATCACATACTCCCACAACTCCTGTTTCAGGAGTATTGCTACTCCTTCCCTTGCTCTTGTCCTCTCACTAACCCCTGACTTCACTCCCCAGACATTTCCAAACCACTCTTCCCCTTTACCCTTGAGCTTCGTTTCACTCAGAGCCAAAACATCCAGGTTCCTTTCCTCAAACATACTACCTATCTCTCCTTTTTTCACATCTTGGTTACATCCACACACATTTAGGCACCCCACTCTGAGCCTTCGAGGAGGATGATCACTCCCCGCGTGACTCCTTCTTCTGTTTCCCATTTTAGAAAGTTAATACAAGGAGGGGAGGATTTCCGGCCCCCCGCTCCCGTCCCCTCTAGTCGCTTTCTACGACACGCGAGGAATACGTGGGAAGTATTCTTTCACCCCTATCCCCAGGGATAATATACATATATATATACATACACACACACACACACACACACATATGCACATACACACACACACACACACATACATATATATACATATGAAAAATGTAAGAACAATTTAGAAACAAACTTTTAGCTTGAAATGAATGAAAAAAAAATGAATGTCACATAATGGTTCAACCTCTGGCTATGGAAAAGGAAATGTACAATTTATTCACACAAACGTCAATAGCAGTTCTCATCAATTTCACCACTGTGTCAATAAGCTTCAATGTCTAAGCTACATTTTTCTCCAACTTCACTATTTTCTTGTCAAAAACACCATGCATGAAAACTATCACTCCATTAACACAACTATAAACATTTACTTCCCCTTTAAAATGTTCTGGGGAAGTCTGTCTCGATACACTGCGGCGAGGCGACGCGACGCTGACACAATCACTGTCACAATATCACTTCTGCCTCCTCAAGTCAATCTCTCAGCCACAGTGCAGGCCTTCATCGTCGAAATCGGTCTTCTTCCTCATTTGCCGAACCCGTCCTCCAGCGCGCTCTCCACCCAGCACCTCGTCCACGTCCTGGGACAGGTGTTCAACACCCCTATATATATATATATATATATACCTCGCAAACGCGGGAGACAGCGACAAAAAAAAAAAATATATATATATATATATATATATATATATATATATATATATATATATATATATATATATATATATATATATATATGAAATGAGGCGAAGTACTTTTGTTTTAACAGGATTGTTAACATATGGAATGACATACCAATTAGAGTAGCTGAAAGCAGTGCCTACATAGATACATTGAAATAAACTTGATAGAAAGTTCGCTTCATATCCACGACTGACAATATTTAACTTATATGTCAAGTTTACATCATCGCACTTTTTCTTTTTTTTTTCTTTAGTGTCACCGCACTAGTGTATGAGTGTCCGTTCTCTTCGTATGTCAACACACTGCCTCTTCTAGACCTGTTGATCATTCGCTGTCTGACTTCCTTTGTATTCTTTCTTTCTATTTTTTTTTTGAGAGGCGTGGCTTGTGACGGTTGCCTTACGTCTCGCACACCAAGCAGAATGTTGCACTTCCTTTCCTTTTACCATCTTGGTTACAGCGAAACTATAAACGCTAAGTTTCTCGGGACGTTTTCTTCTCAAATTGCAGTTTCCCGTTTTCTGCCACTTTCCTTCGAGGGCACTACGGTAAGAATCTGCAAACCCATATATATATATATCTGTTTGCCTATCCATCATCCTCTTATCTATCTCTCCATGAATCTATCTACACTTTTATGTATGTATGTATGGATGTATTCATCTATCCACCCATCTATCTTCGTCACTGTCTATCCCTTATCTCCCTTCCCCATCTACCGTCCCTCCCTCCCTGGTCTCACCCACCCCCCACCATTGACTGCATCAGTGTGTGGCTAGACAGACAGAGAGACCCACCAGGTGACGAAGGCGGCGGTGATGGTTCAGAGTCCAACCTCAGGTGAGGGACTTCTCCCTTCCCCATCGACGCTTCACATCCTCACCCCCCGTGATCAAGAAAGCCTGTTATCTCATTTCCTTCCCAGAAACAAATCTCTTCTTAAGTTTAGAGAACGTTACATGTCATATTTTTTTCCCAATCTCTTCTTTGCCTTTGTGTGTTCGTCTCTTGGGTCGACCATAGCTGCAACGGCTCTCTCTCTCTCTCTCTCTCTCTCTCTCTCTCTCTCTCTCTCTCTCTCTCTCTCTTTCTCTCTCTCTCTGTACTATTGTAAACAGCAGCAAAGAAAAAAAAGAAATAATTATATTAAGGTAGGGAATCTACGTGAGTCTGCATTTTCATAATGTCCCGGATACATAATGGGACATGTGACATTTTTTGGGCGGGGAACTCAATGTTGGCCTTCATCATATTGAAAAGATTTGCATAATGTCGGTAATCGAAGTGGGGAGGGGAATTTCGAAATATCGGAGTGGAGCGTGGATCAGGAGTTGAGGGGAAGAGATGGAGTGCGTGGCAAAGAGGGGGGGGAAAATTTAAAGAGGGAAGAGGGAATACAGAAAGGTGAAAAGGAAACGGAAGTGACGTACAGGAGATACAAGATGATCAAGAAGATCTATGGCTTATAAAACTACCTGATTTGGTACCAAGATACACACACACCCATGTCACCCCAGAAGCTACAGAGATGAGACCAGACCCCACATAGCCTTCTTCTTCTGAGACTCTGGGGAGGAACGTGTTTAGCCACGAGTTTCAAAATCATCTCCCTTTTTTTTTCTTCTTCTTCTTAATGAATGTCTCAGGGACGTGAGTGCCTCAAAGCTCAGGGCTGAGTGTGTATCTGAAGGCCGAGGACTGGGTAACATGACTGGTCGCTCTGGGATGCACAGCTTTGAGATTCAATCTGTGTGAGAGAGAGAGAGAGAGAGAGAGAGAGAGAGAGAGAGAGAGAGAGAGAGAGAGAGAGAGAGAGAGAGAGAGAGTTCCTCGCTTCTTTAAACCTGAAAACCTTTGTGTTGTCCTTTTGTTCTTGTTGAACAGGAGTAATTTGGGCACGGCCATTGCACAGCCCACGTACTGTGGTGAGGAGGTTGTTCGAAGTAAAGGACCTTTTCAACTAAACGTGAAGCCGCAGTATGAATCAGATCTCGGGAGGGAGGAGAAAAAGATAAAAAGGTTCGCTCAGTTCGAAGCATTTTTGAATGTACTGAATGCTGCAGTACCGCTTGCTACAGGCAACTGGCTACCAGCCCCCCCCCTCAGCTGTAGCCACAAGTGTGCCATCCATTGTAGTCTTTGAGTGACACAAGCTTGAAGGAGATACGTGTAAATAATGAAGAAAACGGGAGAGGGATAGACGTTAATAAACGTGTAAATGCAACCTCCCAACAATGGTGGGATGAGTGGAGGATAATGTATTATTATAGTTAAGCTGAGAGCTTCATTGTCAGACATCCTGTGATATTCCATTTCAAGGAGCAACACAGCTAAGAGAATATCCCTTTTTTTTTTAAGCCTCCTGGGAAACATAATGATCCCGAGATGATATTATGACCAGGAGGCTTATGACTGAGGCTGAGGGAGAGAGAGGAGGGTAGAGCATGTATAACCGTGAGTGCTTGTGTGTGTGTGATGACCATTTGTGTGTTAAGGGGAGAGGGTTTTACGTTCGTGTTCCCCCGTCTTTTAAACTTGTATATATATATATATATACCATGTCTCTGCGCTTGTTTACACACACACACACACACACACACACACACACACACACACACACACACACACTCACATTTTGTACGGAAAAATGTACATGACAAATGATGTGCTAGCCAACTTCACTGATGCTAAATCCAAAGTCTTTCACAAACGCTTCACATCCAGTATCCTTAAGCTCTACAGTGGTGTACCCCAGGGTGCAGTTCTTACTCCAACTCTCTCTCTCTCTTCTCTCTCTCTCTCTCTCTCTCTCTCTCTCTCTCTCTCTCTCTCTCTCTCTCTCTCTCTCTCTCTCTCTCTCTCTCTGCACACGGCCTCCTTACAAATCCCTCAGAGACCACGGCGTGAAAGTCTCCCCATGTGCAGATGACCACAGGATTTTACACCTCGGCACCTCAACATTACGCAGTCAACAGGGAACATGCGACACCTCATCACGTAAACAGAACAGTGGCTCAGTCAAAACGTCAACAGAACACAGTGGCCCAACCAAAGCAGAATGTCTACATCCCCACAGAAATCAATTCTCATCCTTTTTCCCCCCTAAGACAGACCTGAATCTAACCTCCCCCCACAGACCCTGAGGAGCCTATCACTCCCACTCAACCAAACTCCAGCAATACTACAGAGCACATACGACATCCTGCCCACGTCATTCTTGAAGGCACTTCTACAACGACCGCCTCGTACATGTTGCGATATCCGTGGCGTTATCTATAGGCAGCTGCGTCATCTGGCTTAGGCCCATAAATCCTAATGGGATAGAAGAGCGAGGGGTATATCGTCCAGTCTCTAGTCTCAATAGCTCTTGCCCCACACCTCATTCCACGCCATCTCGTTCTTGATTAAGCCATCATGAAGCCATCCTGTGCCCCGGTAGGTGGAAGCCCACCAGTGATCAGTCTGTTATTAATACGAGATATTGGCGCCGACGCAAGTCCACCTCCCCTGACCGCTATGATGGCCAGCAACACAGGCTGATCGCGGTCTGATGTCCTCCTCGCTCTCTTTAGCGCCAGTGGCGACCCCTCTGTGTCAGCGCTGCGAATGCTTCATATGCCGTTCACCTTGAAGGGGGAAAGATACCTCGGCCTTTCCTTTGTATAGAGGCTGTCGTAACCTGGTCAGTGGAGCCACAGTCAGCCGGGTTGGAAGACCGACCAGCAACACTGAACATGCTGCTACACGCACGCACGTAAATACACAGTCTCTCTCTCTCTCTCTCTCTCTCTCTCTCTCTCTCTCTCTCTCTCTCTCTCTCTCTCTCTCTCTCTCTCTCTCTCAAACAGGAAATGACGTAATTGTAAGGGTCACAGTTATCGTTTTGGTGATCCAGTTGATATCTGCTTCACGATACGATGTGTCAACATAGCCATGTGTGAACATAGCCTTGTGGACTTTAACACCCCTTGCAAAAAGAAGCGACATCTCTCCCAACTGATGTCGAGTCCCAGTGTGATCCGCCAAAGAGATGAGTTAAGAGTTTAGCGACCAATGAGAGAGAGAGAGAGAGAGAGAGAGAGAGAGAGAGAGAGAGAGAGAGAGAGAGGAGAGACGTGGTCCACAAGTGTGGGACTATGACGATGAGTGGCTGGTGTGGAGACCCAGATGACACGAGACACCATCACAGATCACTGTTTTATTTTCCCAGATCTTCACCTCTGAAGGGTAAAGGGGTAAAACCTCTTCCGTACCTCTTGAGGCCCTTCCCATCTACGGGACTGATGATGACCTCCTTAATTATTGTACTTTCATCATCCCTCTCAACTGTCCCTATCACCATCAAAATTTTTGTTTTCTTATGACGGGCGTCTAAAAACCTTTCCAGTTCAAAGTCCTTCGCGTCCATGAACCTTTCCAACTTAAAAAGGTCTTCTTTCTTTTACCTTTATTATTTTTTTTTTTTTGAGGATTCGTCTAATTCGAACCTTCATGTCTTTTAGGAGTGAGCGATAATTCATCTTTGATTCCATATGGCCTTTTCCTTTTCTTGTCACCCCTCTTCCTCTCCTTCCCTGTCCTCGCTCTGCTCTGTGGTCCTGAAAATATTAGAATCATTACCTTTCTTCAGGTACGTGTTCTGTTACGTTATCTTAGGTAACAGATACAACGTTGTGATGTAAAACGAACATTCGCTGTTCCTCCCTCTGGTGAAAGATGTTCCTTAGACATGAATTTACATGGATTTCTCTAGCTTTTGTTAACTGTCTCGCAAGAACCGCAATCCTAGACTCCCACTCACGAAAAAAAAAAAAAAAACGGCGTCGGTAAACGCAAGGAACTTTTCATTTATGAAAAAAAAACACACAAAGAAAATCGCCAGAATATTTCCCGCCCATTACCAGCATTTGTTAACGACCTCACTTCCTTGGGCGAGCGAGAAAGCCCTCCCACTCACCACCCACCACCAGCAGGTGCTGCTACTGTGGTGGTGGGAGAAGCACCTGGCCGGAAAACTTCCGCCTTTACAGTCGACATTTATAACCTAAAAGAAACGAAACTGCAGCCAACTAAGGATCCAAGTTTCCCTCCCTTGCGTCACCTGGTAACGAATGGAATCGCGGTCAAACCCGGGCCCCGAACTCTCGGCCCTTAACCCGTTTGATTACGGTGGTACGACCCTCCCTGAGCACGACATAACGACGACCCTCTCCACACACACACACACACACACACACACGACGGAACGACCCTTGAGCACGGTGGTACGACCCTTGACCATAGCATTACACCCAAGGGTCTCATATATATATATATATATATATATATATCCTGATCACATTCCAGCTCATTTCATTACCAGCCTCCATTCCGGTAATGGAAACCTTATTTATACGTTATTTAGAATCTACATAAAAAAGAAATTTTAACCATATTTTAACTGGCCATTTTCCATTATCCATTATGGCTACCCAGGGAAAACTGTTTGGTTTAAGCGTATCAGTACATTTGAAACTGTTAGAATATATATATATATATATATATATATATATATATATATATATATATATATATATATTAGTCCATTGTCCCCATTGAGAATACTCCCCTCTTAGATATTTGAAATTTCAAACAATTTTCAATTATTGTTTAGTCCAGAAGCATTTCCTATACCTGGTAATCTTTTTTTCCATAGACTCCATCCTATCCATACACACTTCCTTCAGCTATTTCCTTAGGTATGATAGTTTTCAAAGTATGTCTAGAATCGTATATTTCCTGTCCTGTAAACAAGGTATATCTGTCATTACATCTTTCGTCTCGTGTAAACAAGGTATGTCTAATGTTATATTTTTCGTCTCCTGTTAAGAAGATCCGGTTTAGAGAGCAATGTAAACCATCGATTTCCTTTATCTTCTCCTTCCTATTTTCCCGATCCTTTCTCGATCTTATAATGTTTCCTCTCTCTCTCTCTCTCTCTCTCTCTCTCTCTCTCTCTCTCTCTCTCTCTCTCTCTCTCTCTCTCTCTCTCCCTGAATCTTCGTACCAAAATCAATGTTAACATCTCTCCTCTTAAACGTCTCATGTATCCTTTTTTTTTTTTTTGCACTATCCTTACAACCCTCTTTGTTGTCTTTCTCGCTCCTTTATGTCTACCATCTCCTTAAAGTGCTCCATTACCCATTAATTTGTTATCAGTCTGTTCGACCATAGCGTACCAAGCCGCCCATGTCAGTCACAGGTTATCTGTCCCCCACTCAGTGGCTCCCCTTGCTTGACCCTCACTTGGGTATACACTACCCCCGTCAGCCTGATTCTAGTGGTTCTGAATGTTGTGTTATCCACATTGTGCTGAACACACACACACACACACACACACACACACACACACTTCCCTGGACCTCAACATTTACCGATTTGCTTTCTCTGTTTCATTCTTTCTCTTCTAGTAAACCCTTCATATAGCACATGCTGATTATTCCCTTAGATATTCCTCACAGAGAGTTGCCATTCATAACACCAGCATTCATGACGTCTTTTGCTCATGATACCAGCATTCATGACGTACTTCGCTCAATGACACCAGCATTCATGACGTTTTTTTGCTCATGATACCGTCATTTATGACGTATTTCGCTCAGTGACGCCAGCATGCATGACGTTTTGTTCATCATTACCAGCAGTTACCAATCACTGGTCAGCAGTTGTTCAATCAGCTACTACTAAAGTTTCTCCTCAGAAAACCTCTCCTTGTACGTTCCTCTCTAGGATCAGTCGCTGGGGACATTCCCGCCAAATCCTTGGTACGCGCACCCACCTCCCAGCCAAGACCCAACAAAGCTGGTTAACTCCAGGGCGGACCTCGGAGTCTCTCGGCTCCACTTGATTATAGTGGAAAAAAGGATTGATATCCCCTGACTAGCCCTGTGGTAATACGTACAGATTGCCTTTTACCATTGCCATAGATTCTGTTGGAATCATTCGTAAGGGCTGTGTTGTGTTTGCTCGGGGTGGTCCGTGTTGCTACTGTAATGGGGAACGCTGAGGAGGTTACCATCGTCAGCGAACACTGTTTGGACGCACGTACGGCTGGAAGTGTGGTACTGCTGATCCAGGGGATGGTGGTGGCTGGGGGTTGAGATGAATACCACTGGTTGGGGTACGAGAGGAAGGGGGAGGGAGGGCACGGTTTGGCGACTGGGGTCGTATGAGGGAGCGGCGGCACCAGACGTACCCCAAGGAAAAAAAAGAAACGCCATTGTTTCGACGAATCTTAGGTAGTGACGAGGGAAATTTGATTCTGTTACTATGAACAAATTCCGAAGTATCAAGTCTTATCATCCGACGTCAATCAGTCCAGTGAAGTACATCAGTCACTAAGACTACTTATACATGTAAAGTGTATGGAAGTGAAGTCTGATATTTCGATTATTTGTGAACTGAACCACACACTCTGTCACCACAAGCCTGCATGCGTCATACAGCCTTTGCTTATATAGTTTATGAGTGTATGTTATATGAGGACCAAGGTGCCTTTAACCTCACAAGCGGCTCCTCACAGATGGTTACCTCACACAACCGTGTTAGGCAAAGCAGAGCATTGCCTCACGCTGCTACGCTGACGACGACGCCTGCCTCCACGCAATTTAGTCTTGTGTCTTGTCATCTCCACATTTCAGGGAGAGGGAAGGATACACGCTTTAACCAAGCCGCGTGGGGGAGTGTTATGCCTAATGTGTGTTCATGTTGTGCATCTTAAGTGGATAGACGTGCCTAGTATCATACAAGTATATATATATATATATATATATATATATATATATATATATATATATATATATATATATATATATATATATATATATCTTTTTTTAGACGCTGTCTTCCGCATTAGCGAGGTAGCGCAATGAAACAGACGAAAGAATGGCCCAACCCACCCACATACATATGTATATACATAAAGGCCTACACACGTACGTATACATTTCAACGTATACATTCATATACATACACAGACATATACATATATACACATGTACATGATTCATACATACTGTCTTCATCCATTCCTGCCGCCACCCCGCCACACATGATATGACACCTCCTTCCCTCCCTCGTGCGCGCGAGGTAGCGCCAGGAAAAGACATCTAAGGCCACATTCGTTTACACTAAGTTTCTAGCTGTCATGTGTAATGCACCGAAACCACAGCTCCCTTTCCACATCTAGGCCCCACAAAACTTTCCATGGGTTACCGCAGACGCTTCACATGCCCTGGTTCAATCCATTGACAGCACGTCGACCCCGGTATACCATATCGTTTCAATTCACTCAATTTCTTGCACGCCTTTCACCTTCCTGTGTGTTCAAGCCCCGATCGCTCAAAATCTTTTTCATTCCATCCTTCCACCTCCAATTTGGTCTCCCACTTCTCCTCGTTCCCTCCACCTCTGACACATATATCCTCTTTGTCAATCGTTCCTCACTCATTCTCTCCATGTGACCAAACCATTTCAGTACACCCTTTTCTGTTATCACACACACACACACACACACACACTATATATATATATATATATATATATATATATATATATATATATATATATATATATATATGTGTGTGTGTGTGAACTTGTACACCACGAAGGAAAATCAAAACAGTAAGATTTGCTTCAGCGCTTTCGTGTATTTGAACACATCTTCAGAAGCAAATAGTAACACATCACAGATGGAGGACAGTATACAGAGACACCAGTAAATGTGATCAGGATCACATCTCACACGGTGATGAAGCAGGCAGTGAGGGTGGTATACTTACAAACGTCGGGTCGATGGACACTCGGGTAACAAAACCCGGACCCTGCTACTCAGGTCACTACGCGTAGGTCAGGTCACCAACCCTCTTGGTCAAGTCACTCTAAAATATACATGTAGAATGATATTGTTGTAGACTACATCATTCTCGTCTGACAACCGCTTATTTACCAATTGTCGTCCTAGCTTTGTCTCTTCGATGTGTTTCAACTGATTGTTATATTTCTCTCTTGTGTCTCCCCTGATGATGTGATTATTACACGAAAGGGAAATTTTCGTGTTTCATTTTCCCCGTGGACTCGCTGGAATATATATATATATATATATATATATATATATATATATATATATATATATATATATATATATATATATATACACGAGAAACCAGTATTGTTTAGAATACATTTACAATACATTTCCAACAAAGTAATGTACTCATTCTCCCGGTGCGCCAATCACAACACAGCCGGGACGACAATCACGTCAAACTCGTCCTGTTGTTTGACAGTTGTTTGGAACTCACTACGACTACAATCACTACGAAAACAACATGTTTATACAACACAAAGCAACACATGGGAGATGTGGGGAGTGTACGTTGTTTACCGGAAGCAGGTGGTAGTTAAAACCTGATGTGTCTCTGTGAGAGGCTTGATGGCTTGTGTTAGTACAGGCTAACGATAACATGGTCTGTAGTGGAAAGTAAGCGACACACGTATAGCATTTATAGTTGTCCACATTATGTACTCTTATCTCCCGCGCGATATGACAGGGATCGAATCCTAGATGTCTATTGCTAAAATCTTTATATATATATATATATATATATATATATATATATATATATATATATATATATATATATATATATATAGTACACATGACACATGGCAGCAAGAGATTGGATGTGAGTGAGTGACTGCGGCCTTACTTCGTCTGTTCCTGGAGCTACCTCGCCAATGCCGGAAACGGCGATTGCGTTATCATGTAAATCACTCCGCCCATGTTTCGCTATAACGCAGGGAAACCGTCGCATACTTCGCCTTGATTGGCCGGCCGACTCCTCCTTCAGGCAAAGGCAGCAGCGACCCGACACGAGCGCTTGATCTGCTTTCGTGGAAGACAAAACGCGCCTCCACAACAATCGCTGAGACCCGACACTTTAAACGCAACTTTCGCATTGGTATCGAAATGGTTTAGTTTGGAATTCGTTTTCTGTTGGAGATATCGTTTTCTTTTAAGCTTTGAAGTTAGTAATAGTACCCGAGACTTAAAGGCTGTGAGGAGGGGAGATGTATGTTTACATTCGACTACACACGTCTTTGTACCACTTACTGATGCGTATATGGTTGAATTAGACACACACACACACACACACACACACACACACACACACGAGAGAGAGAGAGTGAGTCAGCCAGCACGGGCCCGCCCGAGGTCTGGGCCACATGGTTTCGAACCGAAGGCCCGGCAGTTGACCCACAGCCATTCCCAGGTTTTCATCCTCCCATCGTGGCTGGTCGATTGATGGGTACCTGGCTTAGACTGATCTGTGTGTGTGTGTGTGTGTGTGTGTGTGTGTGTGTGTGTGTATGGAGACACATAGGAGTAAACGCATAGGTTGAGGAACGGAAAAATGCGAGTATAAAACATAATGTCCACATTTGCATTATCTAAACTGATATTGCTTAACTAATTTTCTTTGAATGGTTTTTAATCTTTAGATAATAAACCTTGATACACTAGTAAGTTAAATGCGTTTATTGTAGCATAATTTTTTCATTTCATCTTTTAAAAGTCGAAAAAAAAGAAGAAAAATCGGGAAAGAATAGGTTCTCTTCGCTTGATTGAAATAAAGATGACGTATTTCAAGATTCTGAAATAAGCACCATTCCTGATTTCCAAATCATCATTAAATCATTTTGACAAGCACGTTTCTGACATACCCTTGAAAGCATTTCTGTTATTTCTCATGCGTTATGATTCTCCAATATCTGCCAATTTCCCTCCACAATACGTTGGAATCAAGGAATTTTCATATTCAATTTAAGGTCTCTGGCCGGGGTCGTGGCTGGAAATCCCTGAGCTCGTGGGGGGGGCGAAAATGATAACCACCATTGAGAGAACAAGTCATTTTCATTCTTCAATTTTTTTTTTCCCCATGTGTGAGGATATTTCCTTCCCCCCGGGAGAGGCATTATGGAGAGCTGCATTACCTCCATTGATATGAAATTCGCCCTTCTCTCTCTCTCCCTCTCTCTCTCTCTCTCTCTCTCTCTCTCTCTCTCTCTCTCGCCCCTCACCCGCCCCGCTTGCCCCTCCCCTCACCTCCTCCTCCTCCTCCTCCCGTCGATTTCCGCGCCATTTGTAGAAAATGAAACTTCAGGTCTGATGACCAAATCTTGTGTTGGCCGATTCTCTCTCTCTCTCTCTCTCTCTCTCTCTCTCTCTCTCTCTCTCTCTCTCTCTCTCTCTCTCTCTCTCTCTCCCTTTTTTTTCCTCAAGTCGAAATTTGATTTTTACTTTTTGAAAAAAAGAGAAAAAAAATGTGTCAACGGAGGGAAGGAAGATTGGTGGTAAATGATATTTGCATAGGAATTCGTAGTCTTCATCGAATGAGATATAAAGGCGTTTATTTCAACTCGTAGATTTTTTGTGCTGGGCATTGAATGATGTTTCATGTCAACAGTGTTTCAAAACTGAAGAACTTGTGTTAGTTCTTATAATGAAGAATGTTAATCATTCATCTATAACAACTAGTCCACATTACACACACACACACACACACACACACACACACACACATATATATATATATATATATATATATATATATATATATATATATACATACAGAGACTACACAGTACATATGCTCCCGTCTACCTGCTCGAGTTGCCACAAACTCAGTTAAATCCAGAGTCAGTCAGAACAAAAGAAACTCCAAAAAAAGAAACCAGATTTTTGCATTTCATTTCCAGAGAGAGAGAGAGAGAGAGAGAGAGAGAGAGAGAGAGAGACTTTAGTCCACAACATTTCTAGAGAAAAGGCGATATTTTTTTTTTCTTTTTGCTGAGCTCAAGTTTCTCTATCTTTTTACTGTTGCGTGCATGACCTCCTCCTCCTTCCCCCTCTGTCGTGGGGGGTTTAGACCCATATGACCTTTAGCCTGAATCATGAGGTCACATCCTTTATAACTTTTTGGCTCGAGTTGCAAGAGGGGGGGGGAGGGGTCATCATCTTGCATGACCCTGACCCTGAGTACGAGTAGGGGGTCATCTTGCATGACCCTGACCCTGAGTACGAGGAGGGGGTCGTCATCTTGCATGACCCTGACCCCTGAATCGTATGGGGTCGTCATCTGGCATGACCCTGATCCTAAGTCTTAGGAGGGGAGGGGGGGGGGGGTCATCATCTTACATTGCCTAAACCCTGAGTCGTAGGAAGGACTCAGGGGGTCATCTTGCATGACCCCCTGACCCTGAGTGTGAAGGTTGACCCTGTATGAACCCTGACCTAAGAATCAATGGACGCAGTACGAAAGGTCTCAAACTGTACCACAAATACTAAAGAAAAACATCCTTAGAGGCTTATCAGAGATGAGCGTCAACAATACAGGGGCTTCGGTGAGGGTAGACGCGAATGAAACAATAAACAAAAAAAAAAATAAAACGGCGAGAAGAAACAGGTTAAAAACACAACTAGATTTTGTTAGGAATAGACGAAAAAAACATGGAAGAAAAGGGAAGATAAAACCAAGTGTGAAACGGCGAGAAGAAACAGGTTAAAAACACAACTAGATTTTGTTAGGAATAGACGAAAAAAACATGGAATAAAAGGGAAGATAAAACTGTGTGAAACGGCGAGAAGAAACAGGTTAAAAACACAACTAGATTTTGTTAGGAATAGACGAAAAAAAACATGGAAGAAAAGAAGATAAAACCAAGTGTTTCTCTTCATGAAAGAGCTACTTCGAGTTTAACGGCAGTCATAACTAGTGAAAGATATGAACAGCAGGAACCAAGCAGATAAAATCGTCAAAAGACATGGTTGATATATGTATATATATATATGTGTGTATACGTACCATGTGACTCCATCCACTACATAATGATATATGGCTCGTGGTGGACCCGTGAGCCTTGGTCCACTGAAGAATAATAGCTGGTCCCACCAGATAGAGCACCCACTGGGTATGTGCGTCTCTCGCAACACATCGTGTAATTGTGTTGCATTACATTTGATGGCATGCAGGCATGCATATTCATAATGCTTGCGTATGATACAATGCCGACCTCAAGCTGATTGTCATGCAGGTGCCCTGCAGTGTGCATAAGAGGGAGTCGTTATGTTGGCCAGCCTGTTCTAACGTAACGGAGATGTC
Source organism: Panulirus ornatus (assembly GCF_036320965.1). Lineage (NCBI taxonomy): Eukaryota > Metazoa > Arthropoda > Malacostraca > Decapoda > Palinuridae > Panulirus > Panulirus ornatus. The sequence goes on from NC_092242.1 coordinate 5,842,693, forward strand.
GGTATGTTGGCTTGTCATCTCGTATGGCAGGAGTCACTGTGTTAGCCAGACACTTGGTATGATAAAAGGTTATTATTTTGGCCTGTTATCTAATGTATGAGAGGGGTCGCTATGTTGGCCAGCCATATTTTGGCCAGTTGTCTAATGTATGAGAGGGTCGCTATGTTGGCCAGCCACATTTTGGCCAGTTATCTGATGTATGAGAGGGTTGCTATGTTGGCCAGCCATATTTTGGCCGGTTGTCTAATGTATGAGAGGGGTCGCTATGTTGGCCAGCCATATTTTGTCCTATTATCTAATGTATGCGAGGGTTGCTATGTTAGCCAGCCATATTTTGACCAGTTATCTAATGTATGAGAGGGGTCGCTATGTTGGCCAGCCATGGAAGGTAGCAAAGGGTCGCTATGTTGGCCAGCCATGGAAGGTAGCAAAGGGTCGCTATGTTGGCCAGCCATGGAAGGTAGCAAAGGGTCGCTATGTTGGCCAGCCATCCAACACAGCTGTGTAGGAATCTAAAAACTGTTTCCTACTTCAGTTAAACAGATCATATTAAGAAGCCGTTTTGGGTCCGTTCACAAGCAGATGTCGTAGAGTAGGCTTGAGTAAAATGACCTTGGATTATATCTTACAATCACTAGAGAAATGATGTTTGGTCTCGTACATGTGAGAGCATCACCACAGACACACACACACACACTCACACACACACTCGGACCCTCACAGACCTCGGGTCTCTCCTCCCTCGACTCTGGGCTTTCAGACCCACAGAAGTACATATATATAGACTACAAATACATCTTGAAACTTAGACGATGGCACCAACCAAGCATACATATATATATATATATATATATATAGAGAGAGAGAGAGAGAGAGAGAGAGAGACCACTTAGAAGACCTAGATCCTGTACGAAGACCAAGTGCCCAGGAGAGGTTCCTCGAGCAGATCTCCACTTCGAAGCCACAGCATTTCGTACGTTTGGGAGGAGACGAAGATGTAAACCTTCCTTCATTACGCTTGTTCAGCGTGAGCGACGTCCTAAGGCATTTATGAACGACTTTTGTATCTTTTTGTCACGATTTATTAGATTTGGTGATTGTTTACGTCTTGTGGTGATTGTTTACGTCTTGTGGTGATTGTTTACGTCTTGTGGTGATTGTTTACGTCTTGTGGTGGGGGAAAATGGGGGGACCATTCTGAATGAGAGACTTCACAAGATTTTGAAAAGGTTTTGTTTTGTACAGGTAAAATGTCGTCAGAATTTGCCGCAGGGTTTCTTGTTTTCCTCTATCGTTTTCTGTTTCTACACACACACACACACACACACACACACACACGTGTGACGTAGCCGGCCCTTGGAGACCAACTAAGGACACAAGTAAAAAGGGCTTTTACAGCGTCGTAAACTTTGCTCCTACGTGTGTGTGTGACTCAGACAGCAACGAACGAACGTCTCTGTTTGTTGCTTAGCAGCACACACACACACACACACACACACACACACACACACACACACACGATATCCAAACGATATTGATAAGAGATAAGAATGATAGTCAAAAATGGTTCTGATTCTGTATATGCTACGTTCCAAAAGACTTGAACTTTGACTTTAGACCTACACCACAACATCTGGTATTGTTGTATCCTGTGTCGAATTGATCCATAAAGACTCATTACGTAAAGAGAACTACTAGATTCATAGATTGATTACGTAAAGAGAACTACACCGAACACGAGCCAACACTTCGTAACACATGAGATGTAGACACAATATTCTTTATCATATGAAGACCATCAGATAGACACCTGAGCTCCCAGGAGATAACGGGGGTTGTGGGAAGTCGATAGAAATCCACCAGTGAACTACAGCGAGTGTAAAGAAGGCTCGCGGGTCAGAATAGTACGGTTGGTATTGCCTGCGCTCGTGGCTGGGGCCCCCTCACCAAGCGAGGTTGAAGGCTTTAGGAATACAAACTGCGGCAGGATAACAGGTACCGTGTGCTTGTGTCATCTCAAACGCACGGTTCGAGATGCTGTCAGATTGAGCCATGTTTCTGTCGACTGGGCGAGGAAGTCATATATATATATGTGGGTTTCTTCTCTGTTTCAATAGTCTCTTCAGCACTCTGTGAGGGCCACCACATCGCCCAGGAAGTCTGCCACGTCTACCAGGCAGGACCACAAGTCAACAAGGCGTAGTGATTTCCACGTTCTGTATGCGGATAGGTTAGGTTCTTCACGGGATATCTGATAAGTTCCCCTTTTCATAGCGAAGCCGGTTGTATAACTCTGTAAGGAGGGGAACTAGATGACAGAGACAAGAGGAAAAAAAAATGGTTATTCAGTCAACATAATCCCTCATCGTAGCGTAGATACTGCCTCTGTGTTAAGCCCATGTCTTCCTCTCCACCACGAGTTGCATCGCTTCATCTCCCCCACCTGCAGCATTTGTTCCCCCCCTTCATGAACCAGGCATTTGCTCCCTGTCCATCACTTACTGCTTCTGTCTCCTTTATCAGCTGGTGCTTCTGTCTCCTTTATCAGCTGGTGCTTCTGTCTCCTTTATCAGCTGGTGCTTCTGTCTCCTTTATCAGCTGGTGCTTCTGTCTCCTTTATCAGCTGGTGCTTCTGTCTCCTTTATCAGCTGGTGCTTCTGTCTCCTTTATCAGCTGGTGCTTCTCTCTCCTTTATCAGCTGGTGCTTCTCTCTCCTTTATCAGCTGGTGCTTCTCTCTCCCTCATCATCAGGTGGGGCTTCTCTCTCCCTCATCATCAGGTGGGGCTTCTCTCTCCCTCATCATCAGGTGGGGCTTCTCTCTCCCTCATCATCAGGTGGGGCTTCTCTCTCCTCCTCCACTGGCTGCTTCTTCCATATCCTCCTTCAACATTGACTGTCTTTCTCGCCCTAGCGACAGTACCTCAGTCTTCGTACCCTTAGCTGATGCCTCGGCTTGGCCTTATCTCCTGCGACCATTAACATTACCTCTCTCTCTCTCTCTATTCCCCTTCCATTCCTTGCATCTGTAGGTCTCCCTCTTCTCTCCTTCACTTACTAACTCTCGTCTCCCTTCTTCTCTCTCCCTCTCTCTCTCTGTTGCCATTTCCTCCATCTTCCAAGACCCTAATTCTTGTTTTACATATTTTTCTCCCCTTCTCCCCTGCATAGCTGAAGCCGTCTCATTACAGATTCCAATTTCCTTGAGTTCCCACATTAGATCTTCTTTATCTCTTATCTCCTCCTTCCTCTGGCTCTCGTCTTCCCCTCTTGCTTTATTTCCCTCCTGTTCCTACTTCCTTCTGCTCTCGTAGCTCTCCCTTTCCCGTTCTTCCTCTCCCTTCCCTTACCTTATCCTTCCTTGTTCGTCCATTTCACGTTTATCCCTGACATTACTGCGCGTCTGAGAGTCAGCAAAGTTACATCAGAATTAACTTCCAGAAGGAATCTGATCCCACACGAACGCCAGCTAAGCTTTGAAAGAACGCCTTCGTGTAAGCATATCTTAATACGTTATGCCTCAGTACGTTATAAAGCTACTAGTAAGTATAATAGGGACCAAGAGTGATAGTTATAAGAGGAGTGACACCTCAGCTGGAGTGAAACAAAGTGAACTGGTACGTCCTCAGAGGAAAGGAATCTGAGAGGGTTCTTACTTCATCTCTCGAGGCATAAAGAGGTTATAAGAGGAGTGACACCTCTGCTGGAGTGAAACAAAGTGAACTGGGACGCCTCAGAGGAAAGGAATCTGAGAGGGTTCTTACTTCATCTCTTGAGGCATAAAGAGAGCCAGATGCAGACGACCACCTCCACCCTCCCCATCACTTATACCAAGACGTGAGTGAGGGAGGTTCGTCTCTTCATTTTGAGGTCCGTCGAGTATCTGTTTGATGTTGGTCATATTAACACGTTGACAACCTGACTTGTAGTGGTTCTTGTATTACACCCCCCCCCCCAAATACACCCCAGCTTCTGCTCATCTCTTTCTCACACATACCCCAGCTTCTGCTCATCTATCTCTCACATACCCCAGCTTCTGCTCATATTTCTCTCACGCATACCCCAGCTTCTGATCATCTATCTCTCACACATACCCCAGCTTCTGCTCATATTTCTCTCTCACGCACCCCAGCTTCTGCTCATATCTCGCTCCCACACACCCCAGCTTCTGCGCTCATCCTACCCCAGTCGCCTCCCCAGAACCGGTACAATTAGCGTCCTGCCGCGTCTGTGTCTACACAGTGTTCAGGGATGACGGTGTTGTGTTGTTGTTCGACCTACAGCCACACCAGCAGCAGCAACACCAGGCAAACAACACAACCATAGCCATAAACCAGCAGGCTTTGTCCTAATATTTTTTCTCTCTCTCTTCTCTCTCTCTCTCTCTCTCTCTCTCTCTCTCTCTCTCTCTCTCTCTCTCTCTCTCTCTCTCTCTCTCTCTCTCTTCCACTGTGCTTCAGCCTGCGATGTGATATAGTGCAGTGTACGTGAGATTTATAGATATTGAGGGAGAGAGAGAGAGAGAGAGAGAGAGAGAGAGAGAGAGAGAGAGAGAGAGAGAGAGAGAGAGAGAGTGAGTGAGTGTATCTCCCTGCCTGCCCTACCTACAAGCACCTTCGACGAGATTTTGCCATTAGGGAGAGAGAGAGAGAGAGTCTGTGTGTGTGTAAGGAAGGTCGTGTATAAACGTGTGAATATCTTACACACAAGCTAAGTCGAAATTCAAAGCTGTTTATATATATATATATATATATATATATATATATATATATATATATATATATATATATATATATAAATGACGGGTATGCAAACGAAGGGCGGTAAAAGAAGAGATAAAGAAAGATCTCCCACTCAACTCAGCTCACCACACAGGCTCGTATCCGGGTCTCTGTGGCAAATACGACATCGTTCCAACGGCATCACTCGTCTTGCACACACACACACACACACACACACACACACACACACACACACACACACAGGGGCTGTGTCAAATGACATTCGATAACGATTCTGGATATCTTTTGGCTTTAGTATTTCGTCCTTCGCTGGGACAAAAACGACGAAGATTTTGGAATTTCCCTTTCGTATGAACGACGCATTGTTAAGGGCATTTTCAATGGACTTTATATCATGTTGGTTTATTGATTTCTGGTCGTAATTGCCAGTGGCAAAGAACAGTTTGATCTGGGAATTAGAATTATCTCCAGTAAGGCCTGAAGAGAAGGGACCTATGTGGGTGTTTTTATCTCAATTTAAACAATTACATTTTTTTTTATTGTTACGTCGAACCTATTTTCTTTTTTTTGGAAAAGTAAGGCTTCTATAAGAACGCTTGTGAGTTTAAGGAAATCACCGACTCTGTTAGCTATAATATTAAAGCCTCTTCATGATAGCTCCTATCAGTCCTGTTCTGTTGTGTGTGTGTGTCTGTGTGTGTGTGTGTGTGTGTGTGTGTGTGTGTTTGATATATATTCACGCTGTGAATTATGAAACACACTGGTTAAGGATGACTGCTGAGTAATGGCGCTGTGCGGGTATGTTGAACATGATCCATGATAGACTTAGGGGCTGAAACACATTTATTGGCAGAAAATGCATGGAAATACAGACGAGGGTAGGAAGGCTCCAGGGATCTGTGATGGGAGAAGATGGAAGTCGAGAATATAGAATTATGATAAAGATAGATGATGAATCACTTTGATAAAGCTATATGAATAATGAGAAGATAAATGAATGATTTTGTATATCAACTAACTTATATTTCTCTCTTGTGTCTCCCCTGATGATGTGAATATCACACAAAAGTGCACTTGGGAACTTATCGTGTTTCATTATCCCCGTGGAATCATATATATATATATATATACACTAAGATGAAGCAGGGATATAGATAGGCCTAGTAAGGCAATAAATGTTGATAAAGTTTCGGGAAAGGCTTGCAGGAATAGGAAGCTTTTTATTCTACAGTTTTATAAATATTCTAAAGAATATCGAAAAGGTTTGCGTGAATACTTCCGCTTCTAAAACTCTGGAATTACCTTTCCAATCCTTACACACCCAGTATAATATCGTTCACCAAGCATGATACATACCATGAATTATTTGTTCTTATATAATATTGTACTCAAAAGTTTTGTAAAAAAGAAATATTCAAATGTTTCACTCCACTTCTCTTGACCTACTCTATCCATAATCTTTGGCCATCACTTTTCTTCCTTTTATGAATAAATCTAGCACCAAATCTCTTCCTGACTCCGACTTTTGAGGCATCTTGTGTGCTAGCATTCAGCGCAGAGGCCAAAGCTTTCTGTAGTAAGTACAAAAGTTGCTGGAGGCAAGCCTCGTATTTCATCTGAAATCATAACAGACTGAATTATAAGTTGTGTGACTCCAAGAGTGAATTGTGCTCAGCTGTGAGCATTGGTAGTGCGGAGCCATTGCGGAACTGAAAGCCTTTGAAGCTAGCTCAAAGAAGAGCAGTGGTAAAGTTTACAGCAGAACTGAAGCATAGGAAGTTGTCTCGTAGTGGTGTTGGGTTGAAAATCTTCCGTGGACAGATGTAGCTTAGGTCATAGTTAAGTTGTTGGTTGGTGCGAGTGTCAGGTGCATAGTTAAGGTGAAGCGATAACTTCAGACAAGAAGGACTGTCGGCATATCTGGTCTCCAGTGGGTTAGGGGAAACCCTTGAGGAAAATGAGATTCGTCCACTCTGAACTTCTGATGTAGTGAGAAAATTGCGTTGATTCGGACGCTTCTCTTGAGACACTTCTTTAAACGAGTCACTATGACGGACGCATTAGATAGGAAAGAAAAAAGAGACTTATGAATACGCACGTTGACGACTCTGCGTCTTGAGGATCCGTCTTAGGAAATGATCAAAATTTTCTGTGAGGCAAAAGAAAACTAAGGATACGTAACGGGAGGAGTGTTGGGTGTCAGACCAAAGACTGATGCTGGTGTACATCACCTGAATATTAAGTGATACATTTTGAAATATGATATATGGCGTATATGTCTGTGACGTCAAGGATATGCCAACAATTTCTAGTGGAATTTATTATAAAAAAAGCCGTAAGACTAAACAGTGTGTCTCTATGTAGACAAGGACAGGTTTGGTATATCACATTTCAAAGTCGTTCAAATGACTGACTTCAATGTACGCTTCTCTATGGACTTTAATGTCTTCAGATAAAGAAGAATTTCATCTGCATTTAAATCTCTGTCGCTTGAAGAAACACTACACTTGAGTATTTGTCCATGCATGCATACTTTAACTCTCGTCAGTTTAAGGTTTTTTTGTTTTTCCATTTACGAAGTACAGAACAACTTGTTAAGTTTAGCCTGTGGGTTGATTCCTCGCCAGAACATATCTCAAATGAGGAAATATAACACGAAGTTGCAGTACGAACGCCAAAAGCCGATATCCCTTCTGTATTTCCTTGCAGTTTCAGTTATCTTAAAAGCATCAGCAATTCGAGAGTATTAGGTCTTGTGTATCTAACCTAACCAAGCTTCTTCCAAAAGCCAGCTGTGTGTGTGTGTGTGTGTGTGTGTGTGTGTGTGTGTTCAAACGAAATCCTCCAGAATCGTCAGCATTTTTAGAGGAAGGAGAGAAAAAGACTTTCCTAGTCTCTGAAGATTGTCTGGATCAGGCAAGCGGTTGTTGCCCAGATTACAGGAAACTGCGACCCGAAGTGGTCTTTTCATCTCTCTCTCTCTCTCTCTCTCTCTCTCTCTCTCTCTCTCTCTCTCTCTCTCTCTCTCTCTCTCTCTTGCAGTTTGAATGTGGCCAGCTCATCCCCCCTCCCCATCTTAGGCAAGTTTACGTCCACGTGAGAAAGATTGAAAGTCAACATTCTGCCGTGGCAGCCAATAGACCCACCCCCTCACCTCGCCTCACCTCACCTCAGCGCAGCGCCCCTGATGTGTGTATGATGCACTAACAATAACACGCGCGCACACACACACACACACACACACACACACACACACACACCTTGCGATAGATATGTGACATGAGGACCTCGATAGATATTTGACATGAGGGTCTTGATAGATATGTGACACGAGAGCCTCGATAGACATATGTGACATAAGGGTCTCGATAGATATGTGACACGAAAGTCTCGATAGATGAAAGTCAGGGGATTGATCGAGTCTCAAAACCGCTGTGTTATAACAGAAGAATCGAACTGTGAAATCTTCTATTTCTTAAACAAAAAGAAAAATGTTATTTCACTACATCTTTCGCGATTACCGTCCCTGAACCTTTCAAAGAGACGAATTTCGTGATAAATCTGTTGTTCATATCCTCCAAAAAGAGAGAGAGAGAGAGAGAGAGAGAGAGAGAGAGAGAGAGAGAGAGAGTAGAAAGATAGAAAAAAAAAGATATGGAGACGTTAACAAATAGAGGCGAGTCGTGAACCTATCTTCCTCAGAGCCCATAGATAAATGGGGAAGATTGGGGAGAGGAAGACAGATTGTGACCGAGTCTTACTCTACAGCTCCGATTTTTCAGACCTTGACGAAGGGCCTGATCTAAGATCTCGTCTTCCAATATTTTGTGATAGATGAAATCCACAACCACACCATTGGTGCTCCCTGCTGAATCCTCTACTTCACATTTGTCCCTTTCGAATCATCGCATATGACTTGAACGTTCTGGGTTTCTAAGGTGTCCAAGTTAAGTGAATCATTCGAGGGTGGTTTGAATAACTAAGATTTTTTTCAAAAGACTAAGTGGTTCATAGGTACATAACCACATCAGGATATAAGAAGCTATAGATGGCCTTCTCTACTGGGTTCTATAAGAGACCAATGGGGGTTACAGAACAGAGACCCCCCCCCTTCTCTCTCAGATAGAATGCTCAAGTTGTAATGGGTTTAATATGGTCTTGATCCCATCTGCCGCTCACACAGAACCTCTTCGATACGAAGATGTTTCGCATTTTGTTCTCACTGAGGCAGTCCCATTACAGACGGTCAGTACGTATCATTATTATCATCTTTAATCACATGAACTTGTTTGGTAAAGTTGATGTACGTAAGTATTAAGTTAATCACATGAACTTGTTTGGTAATGTTGATGTACTTACGTATACGTTAATCACATGAACTTGTTTGGTAAAGTTGATGTACGTACGTATACGTTAATCACATGAACTTGTTTGGTAAAGTTGATGTACGTACGTATGATTTTGCCAGATATTTAGTTCGAAGAATGGGATTTCCAGTGAAATTAAGGGACTGATATTTTCCACATTGCTTCATGTTATGTCTATATAGGGAAAAATAGGACTGGTTTCAGTACATTACTCTTCGTTCCATTTACCCGGAAACCTACCCTGAAAACCTGCCTGTAAAGTTACACTCCAACGCTATTTATTCAGAACTGGATGTAGTTTTGTTCTGGTCACTGAATGAAAAAAAGGAGAAATAGGCGGAACAAGTGCATTTTCCTTGTTTATGTGGGTCACTGTTTGTGTGTGTGTGTGTGTGTGTGTGTATGGGTGGGTGTGCGTGTGTGTGTGCACGTTTTTCGTGCATGCGTGGGTGTGTGCATCTGTGTGTGTAACACAGCGATAAGTCTGGTTCGGTAGCATTGCCCAAAAGAAAGAGAAATATGGTGTATCTGAAATATTTTTACGCACACACACACACACACACACACACACACACACACACACACACACACACACACACACACAGGAAGTTGACTAAGCATGCCTTGCAATTTTTACGAAGTGAGGTAGAGTTAGAACAGCTAAAATGAGAGACTAACCATGTTTAACCTGTGGCTGACTTGTTAACGAACACGAGCTTTGTGTACATACACACATCAGACTTGCTGTGGTATACAATAAGCACGGTGGATGAGAGACGGAGTTGCTTCTGAAACTGGACATGAACATCTTGGTTGGCTCTCGAATCCACTGGGGCTACCGAGCGCTGTCTGTGTCGTCAGCACGGTTAACAGGGTTGAAATCAACATGCACAGCTTATGAGAGACGACACTTGCTGTCAAAACTGAATATGAACATCTGTCGTTTCACGGTCCTTTGAACAGCGTCGCATTGGAATGCAGAGTCCTTTATGATAATCGAGTTGTATGCTTCACTCGTGTGAATATTAACCTAATGAGCCATGATGGAGTAATCTCAGTGCCTTAATTAGATTCATAGTGTAAAACTAATTCTGGAATCGAATTACACCGGAGACTGTGAAAGTAGGGAATAGAAAATTCGTAATCATCTGAATGCATGTTTGTTTGTTTATTTCATGGCCAAATAAACACGTACCAAAGACAGTTATGCATACATGGTATGGATATGCAGAAATGTATGGTGCCATGCATTTGAGCAGTCTCGTATCTCTCACAATTACGTTATATTTCAACTTTGCCAAAAGAAGTGCATGCATTGTGGTTTCTGTGACATATTTTGACACTTGGTGTTTGTTGTAGCTGGATAGAAACCAGCCAGAATAGGACAAAATAGCTGAATATAACAAGATAGATATAATGGATAGCTCCTCTCATATGTGAACCATCTCGAAAGGATCAAAGTGATCATACGAAATCATCACATAGCGAGGCCTGAGGAAGTAAGAACATCTGAGCGTGATGTTCATAATTGATTATCATTTCTCTGACATGTTCACACGTCCAAATACCACAATTAGTGTTCAGTAAACAGAGTTCATTTTCTTTCGGTTGTTATTTCTTTATCTATACTCGCATAATTTATGATCTTGTGTTAGGAGACCTGCATAAATGTACCTTCATTAGTTCCTCATTGCCCCCCACAGACACCAGAGAGAAACTGAAATAAGAAATTCCAGGTTACTACTGAACCTTCGCGAAGTCTTTGTTTATCCTACCACCAGAAGACCTGGTGCTCGCTCCTCAAGGTCACTTTTCACAACGAAGTCAAACGCACGGTTGTCTGATGAGGATTCCTGTGGCGTCTACTCATACGCAACGTTCCCTTTTGACCTTTTTGAGCCACAAGGGTGCGTGCGAGCCCTTCAGCGCGACGATGGGTCAGGTCAAAGGCCACAGTTGTCGTACCCCCAATACGTCGTCTCATCGTACTCCGTGGACATGGGTGTTTTTTTGAACAACGCTGGACTGATGTGGCAGCGCAGCAGTTTTTTTTTTTTGGTGCTATTGTTGCTGTCGTTGTTGCTGCTGCTGTTGTTGTTATAACTGTTCTAGTATTCATGACTGAGAAATATTTATGAACCCATCAGCGAGACGCCGGTCGCTGCAGTATATCACACCCGCGTCACTGGCTGAGTTAGCAGTGTCTGTCGTGTTTGTCTTCCATTTCTCTTCTTCACTACGGAAGATTTCCATTGTCATCTATAGGCTTTACTAATTCTAAGACACTTCTTTTCATCTTTCATTCGTACATGATTCATAAAGTTTTTCATCATTCTGTAATTGTTTTATTTTGAATGCTTTGAAGCACTTAACTGGCAAAATTGCATCACTCATAATACGTTACTGATAAGATACGTCATTGAAAATACGTCTCTGATTGTACGACGGGTTAACAAAGTCGTTACACACACACAGGGGATACGATCAAACTACACATGCAGGACTGACACAAATGACATCCCCCTCCCCCAGAGGACATGGTTGAATGTGGCTCTCGGAGAATGCACTTTCAAAACACACTCTCGCGAAACACGCTCGGATAACACGCCCTCCCACAAGCGAGAGTGTAACGTCACTCTATTTCCGTGTTTGTTCAGGACTTTGTCCAGCCAGCTGACCGCAAAATGGGCACTAACTCCTGAGTGTGAGGGGTGAGTGCGTCTCATTGTCTTCGCTCGATTGAACCTCGTTTCGGAGAGTCGCTTAACTGAAGGCCTGGTGGGGGAAGGGTGGGGTCAGTTAGTCGCCCATTGACTCGGACGATAATGGCCTAATCTCCTCTAATCTGGGGAAGATAATGCGACAGACAGCGACCCCGATCAATCTGTTAAACCAAATTACGGTAAGTGCTTACCCTCCCTGCGTCAGGCTAAGGAAGGGGAGTCTTGCCGACCCGGGTCCCCAAAGACAAGGCAAGGAAACGCGAAGAGAGGAGGACGTATGCACAGATGGCCCAGAGGACTCTATGGAAAGGGAGAAGAATAAAACGATGGTTTAAGGAGGATTCAGGCAAATAGACACTGGAAGACATGCGAGGTTTAAGTGGTTGAGGGGAAAGAATTCGTCTCCGTAGAACGACATAGAGATCCTAATCGATTGAAGTGAGATGTTGATAAATGCGTGTCTGTTTCTGTGCAGGAATTCCATCCTAGGTAGGACCATCCGAATTAGGACCATTGTAAATAGGACCATCCTAGGTAGGACCATAGCTTGTCTAAGCGCATCACAAAGACAGGAAGACAGAGGTAAAATCACAGGGTTGATGAGGAAGGACCTATAAGAGTGAGAGGGAACTGAAGAGAAAAAGATATGTAAAGTAAGAAAAATGAAAGCACAAGTAAAGGAGGAGAGGAACAGGGAATTAAAAGAGTTGATAAAGGAAAGGAAGATGAGGATGAAGAGGAGTTAAGAAAGGGATAGATGTGGGAAAGGACCCACATTTTAATGCATTCTGTGCTTGTGTCTGCCATTCTGTGTATGACTGTATATCAGTATATTAAACTCTACTGTCAACTTCACGTATCCCAAATGATTACTAATAGTCTGGTAATACGATCAATGAAATCAGTCGGGGACAGGGATTATTTCAAGCAGCATAAGGATTTGAATTTCCTCACTTCGTAGATCCGTGGAGATGCAGAGACCAGAGGAAGAAGAGCTTACCCGAGCTGTAGAAGGCGTGGAAGATGGCCTCGCGTTCTGTAACGCACCCGAGGTATTTAGGTAGGAGGCCCCTCACGCTGTGATGCGTCCGGAAGATTCATGCAGGGCGTCATCCCACGAGAGAGGGCATGGGCTTCCGTGTTGCTCTTCGCCTAAGGGCTTTACGCAAGAGGGGACTTGCCTTTTCCCCGTGCGCCTGGATGAGGGGACTTACGCAAGCGGGACTACTCTTTGCTTGTGTGCCTGGAGGAGGGGACTTACGCAAGAGGGACTACCCCTTGCTTGTGTGCCTGGAGGAGGGGACTTACGCAAGAGGGACTACCCCTTGCTTGTGTGCCTAGAGGAGGAGACTTACGCAAGAGCGACTTCTACGCTCCCGCTCGCCTGAGAGGGGACTTATGAACTGGGGGACAGGGGGGACTTATGAACTGGGGGACATCCCTGGAGATTAAGACAAGAGCGGTTCGTTGTTGGTCTGCGCCTGTGGTGCTTATGAGAGAGGGTCTTCAAGCTGCTGTGTGTGTGTGTGTGTGTGTGACCTGAGGGACTTGTACGGGAGGACCTCCGTTGTTGCTATGCGGTGGGTGGAGACTCCCGCGAGACGTATAACGGAGGAGGATTTCCCTAACTGGATTGCGTCTGGCAGGCTAATGCAGCTGGAGATTCCGCGCTGCGATGTTCCCGGGAATCCGAACGGAGTGGGAGGGTGGCGAACAGCTCCCTCCCACCCACCGCGCTCTCCCAGGTTGATAATCTGGAGGTTAAAGAGAATGTGAGGAGATATGAGGCGGTGTCTGTCAGCATTTCTTCGTCAGGTTAGTCATTGTGAGGGAACTTTTCTCTCTCTCTCTCTCTCTCTCTCTCTCTCTCTCTCTCTCTCTCTCTCTCTCTCTCTCTCTCTCTGTTGGCAAAGGGGTGAAAAGGACTCGTTAAGATATTGGGAGCAAGACCGGTGGAAATGTTGCGAGTGTAAGAGGACTATCTCAGACGGCGGGGAAAGGTCTTACAGACCAGAGCGAAAGGAGGTGAACATCTGTATAAGGCCAACGAGGATGGAGAGCCGAAGATGAAGACATAAAGCTTAGTGAGAACGTGATAATACCCCGACGTGACGTAGAGTTAACCAGTGATGGACGCTGACACATGACGCGACCCTGCAGCAATGACAGGATAAACACGTCGCTGGAAACGATGATTTTTCTGACTTACTTTACGATGTTAAACGATGATTTTCTTACTTTATGACGTTCAACGAAGATTTTCTTACTTTACGATGATTTTCTTACTTTACGATGTTTAACGATGATTTTCTTTATGATGTTTTAAGATATCTTGTTGCCCAGTCTCCCGCTTGTTATGACCTGATACTTGACCCAGTCCTATTGTTAATGCGAGATGGTTTTGATAGCATATTAATCGAGAATTTACTTTCTTACATTCTATCACATACTCCCACAACTCCTGTTTCAGGAGTATTGCTACTCCTTCCCTTGCTCTTGTCCTCTCACTAACCCCTGACTTTACTCCCCAGACATTCCCAAACCACCTCACGTCTGATTTCCTTTCGTTTCTACGTGTCTTAGTATAGACTAGTTCAGAGTTGGCTGTGTGCACAAACCAAGGAGTCCTCTGTGCAGAATTAAGCCATTCGTCTTTCCTATTCCTTGGGATTCTTGTAGACTTACGTGAATATTGCCTATGCGAGGTTAATGATATATATATATATATATATATATATATATATATATATAGAGAGAGAGAGAGAGAGAGAGAGACAGTATTGTATTATGGGTTTGCATGTTATCGTGTATTTGTGTCTGTTTTTGCGTGTGTTTATACATACGTATGTATGTGTGGAAGTGCGTGTATGAGCTTGTGTATAGATAAGCATGTCAGTGTGTGTGTGTATATATATATATACACAACAGCGCATACTAACTTTCTTTTTTTTTTTTTTTTCATACGGTCTTCCGTGCAGGATTACACAACGTTAAAAACTCTGCCTATCAGGGCAAATATTCTGCGCCTGCATTCGCCTGGCAATTTACTGTCGAAATAAAAAAATATTTGTTTTCAACTCTTGGGGGGGGGAGGGCGTGGGAGGGGATGTATTCGCTAAAATATTGGTTTTACCCGTAGGAAAATGAAAATGCTCCAGAGTATATGACCAAGAATAGGAGAGAGAGAGAGAGAGAGAGAGAGAGAGAGAGAGAGAGAGAGAGAGAGAGAGAGAGAGAGATTTCTTTACCCTGGACGCGAGAGTTCCAGCGGAAGATAAAAAGCAAAAACAAAAAAACACTTGCACCTGAAGCGGTGTGTCTTTCCATTAGCGTTTCGCATAGAAATACGAGAAATATGTGATGAAGGTAAGGCGAAAGAACACGGAATGCGTTGCCTCCAGCATTCAACCTTGCACACAGGGCTGAAAGGGTTCGTCAGCCCGGGTACTGTCGGCCATATATCACACACTAATGGATCAGGGAAGGTCCACTGTGTTGGTCCCCCGCTAGCCATAGCCGAGAGGCTGAAAAAAGGAGGAGGAGGAGCAGCAGGAGGAGGATATGCTACGCTGAGGGGCTCGTATTTCGGCAGTCCGCCACCAGGAGACTCAGGCGGGACTGATGGCGAACTGAACAACCACTGTTTAGTCGCCTGCTTCTGTACGTGTTGTGGATCTCCCTCGTGGACAAGGTGGTTGTTGTGGGGTGTGTACGTAAGATGTGCTCGGCTTATTGGTCATCCCGTATGTACATAAAGTTGATGATACTATAGTATTAGTGCCTGTTTAACTGTGCTGTTTAGCTGGTATTGTCCCTTTCGTGGGTGTGTGTGGAGAGAGAGAGAGAGAGAGAGAGAGAGAGAGAGAGAGAGAGAGAGAGAGAGAGAGAGAGAGAGAGAGAGAGAGGAACAGGCTCCATCTCTTAACACCTGTCGCTCCACGTTGAGGTTGCCTTCCATATCTCCTCTTCCCTCCCCTTCCCTCCTCTACCCTCCCCTCCCTCCCTTCACCCTCCATACGTCTGACGCGCTGCACTCACGTGCCGTGATGCTCAGCGTCGGGGAAGGAAAAGGTAGATAAAACTTGGCGTTGAATTACCCTGTGCAATATTGCAGAGTACGACACACACACACACACACACACACACACACACACACATGCAGCTGCCCAATACCAACACCTCCTCCTCTGTATGCTGGTCAGACACAGCTTTTTTGTGCACACACACACACAGGATCCTTTACTGCTACACAACTTGTGTCTCGCCTCGTACCTTGCGAGGAGGAGGAGGAGGAGGACGGGGAGGGAGGAGGAGGGAGAGGGAAGAGGAGGAGGAGGAGATGTGTGTTTATCTTTGTTTAGGGTTCTGACAGAACTCTCTCTCTCATCAAGCGGGAGGATCTGTGGTAATTCTAAATACGTTTGTGCTCACTTCAGGCACTATCTTCGTCGTTCGTGACGACCTGATAGTGTTCATGAACTCATTCCAAGATTTCCCAACTTGAAAGCAAATCTTGCTTCGCGAATCATCGTCACACAAGACCTTAACATACGCCAAACATTAGTTCAAGGTTCACACTTCTGTAAAACGTCTAGAAAATCACATACGCGCTCTCGTTGGTTCATTGGGTGGTGCCGCAATGGTACTTACGTGAGGTTCTCCTGCTGTTGCTGCGGCAGTAGAGAGAGAATGTTATAACCATGATATAATAATAACTCGTGTATCTTTGTCCATACAAACATAAGCGTAAGGACATAGTACATACATAGGTTAAGAGACGGGGCTTGCGCGAATGTAATTCACTCTCTCTCTCTCTCCACGTAACACACACACACACACACACACACACACACACACACACACACAAGTTAACAACGGCTAACTTCAGTTGATCCGGGGTCTATTCCACTGCTTTGACAATCCAAACAAATATCAACCTATCCGTCTGTGGGTTTAGGTAATAGCTAAGGCTTCGTCAGGAGGTCGACGCAAAGACAGCAACAACGGACACTCAGCCCAAGTCATAGCCAGATGCAAGTGTTTGGACATGTAACCCTTGATTCGAGATCTGTCGTATCTTTACTATTTCCTTGTACTGTCGGAAGGCATATGATATATTTCTTACCTATATTTCAAGGATTGATTCAGTTCTTATTGATCATGAGCATATTTGTGTACTTAGAAGTTGGATGTATCACATCACAAAATACAAAATTACCTGTTTTTTTAAAGGCTTGGACCAGGTTGGGAGTTATTACAATAATTTGCATAATACAAATAGAGCTTGTTTCTAAATAGGAGGAAAAACTGTGTTGGAAATGTTGGTGTTTTTTTAACGGCGTTACCCGTTTTCGTTATTACTGAAACTAACGCTAATAATGGTTTTATGGATGAAGCGACGGTAAACATGAACACACCCCCGCCTATACCAGGTTCCCATTCTATCAACAAACCCCTTGGGGAGGATGAACAGCTGGGTGAACTGTGGACCGGCTCCCGCGACCAGAGTTCGAACCTGTGCGGGTTTGAACCCTGGCGGCCCGTTTATATATGCGTGAGGATCAAGTAAACGCTAACCACTACACCATGGCGGCCCCAAACGTTGGAAACCCTATTTGTAAGCATTTATGACCGTCATTTACATGTCGTCTATCTCAACCCGTCAGCCCTCAGACCTCGAGAATGAGTCTGGCTAAGCCATAGCTAGACTGCCTTATAGCCTGGCACACACATAGCCTGGCACACGTATAGCCTGGCACACACATAGCCTGGCACACACGGAGTGACATTAAACTCTCACATCACGGCTTGCGGACCGAAGTATTCCTCCCCTCCTCGAACTAACTCTGAAGTTGGCGATCAACTATTTGAGTTCCGTCACCATCAACAGCGAGGCTGTTACTGCGGTCTACCAGCTTCCTTCTCACTGTGGCTCTTTCACTGTCGTTTCATCTGGCGGGTTTCTGTAGCCTGAAATTAGCTTGCGTTAAGGACAAAGTAATGTCGTCTATAGCCATTGACCACAAACGCGTCTTGATTGGTCTTGGTGCATGACCAAATGATTATCAACATTTAACTTTAGGATTCCGCCACGTCTCAAAGCGTTTTGGATTGCATTAGTGATCACAGGTAACTTCCGAGTGCAATGGTTTCCTTTTTCTTTTTTTCTTTTTTTCCCCCCCTTAGTTTATGACTGTGTGCCCTCAAAGTATAAGGGGAACGAGCGCAGTCACTTTACAGATATCCTATTGATTCAATTCCGCAGTCGAGTCTTTGGCGGGGAGCGGCGTCAAAGGATATCCTTACGTCTCTACACAATGAGTCTACGACGAGGCCTTTGTGTGGATCCTTTGATTCCCGGGGCCAAAGGCACTGAGCGAAGAAGCCTTCTTGATAGAAGGCCGATTCTGGAGGGGAAGGTAACTATGGAACTATAGATTTTGTGGTAGGGGAGGGGAGAAGGCTTCTCCTTAATGCCTCTTTTCAGGTAAGAGGCTACGAAGATAGTGATCAATATGCTTGGGGCTTCTAACCCCCCATTCGTGATGCCTGATTGTTGTATACACAACAGTTGGTTCAGTCTCACGATATTTTGGTGGCTGGTGTTCTTATTCGTTTCGTTATTGTCCGTTGTTGATATTGTTTTATATGATGTCTCTTATTACATTATGATTACATTGATGATTATATTAAGATTATATTTTTGATTATATTAAGATTACATTATTAGTTATCTTAAGATTATATAATTGATTAATTTAAGATTATATTATTGATTAATTTAAGATTACTTTATTAATTATATTAAGATTACATTATTATGTTAATTATCTTAATGATCGTCCGTTTCGATCGTTTTTCCCTACTACGACCTCTTTTAACTTTACGTGGCAGTCTTATGAGATCTTTTTTTTTTATTTATTACTTCATATGTTATAAAACTGGAGAGGTATTGCCAGTTTTCCCGACCTGCATCCTACGTTTACTGTGTGAGTGTGAGGTCAGTGTCTTCATGGGAATACAAGATGCGACCGTGTCGGGGGCGGCGCGCCGCCGGAGAGAGGTTGGGAGAGAGAGAGAGAGAGAGAGAGAGAGAGAGAGAGAGAGAGAGAGGGAGAGGGAGATTTCAGTGAGTGAACGAGAGGGTGAATGACTAATTGAGAGAGAGAGAGAGAGAGAGAGAGAGAGAGAGAGAGAGAGAGAGAGAGAGAGAGAGAGAGAGAGAGAGAGGGAGATTTCAGTGAGTGAACGAGAGGGTGAATGACTAATTGAGAGAGAGAGAGAGAGAGAGAGAGAGAGAGAGAGAGAGAGAGAGAGAGAGAGAGAGAGAGAGAGAGAGAGGTGTTCAGCCTCCACCATCAATCACACACACACACACACGGACACGGAGGGAACGCACCACAGTTATCTACCCGCAACTTTAAAAGTCTTCTTGTCTGGTTTTCTTTTTTTTTTAACGTGTGCTCCGCCTCCTTGTTGTCCTTTCTTTGTCTTCCCCCCTGTGTGTGTGTGTGTGTGTGTGTGTGTGTGTGTGTGTGTGTGTGTGTGTGTGTGTTTTACGAGGAGAGAGTTATACAGACGTTTTGCCCCGTCTCTTAACCTTGTATATGTATGTTCCATGTCTTATCTCTAATGTGGGCACACACACACACGAAACACACGACTATGCACACACCCCAACCTAAGCACGTGTGTGTATGTGTGTTTTTATATATATATATATATATATATATATATATATATATATATTCTATTTCTATTTATCATACTTTGTCGCTGCATCCCGCGTTAGCGAGGTAGCGCAAGAAACCCACCAACACACACACACACACACACACATATATATATATATATATATATATATATATATATATATATATATATATATATATATATAGATAGATAGATAACAGAAGGGTAGCTATGTGCTGTACATTTGGATCACATACAGTTGAAATGTTTCCGGGCAAAAAAAAGAAAAAAAAGCATGGGAGTTTTCGAACATGTGAAATTGTTTTGGACAATATATGTTCATCAAAGTCAGGAAGTGATTTAACCAAAAAGTTAAGGTGGTTATGTATGCAAAATACCCAGCCCATGAATAGGGAAAGTTTATTTTGTTTTTTTGGTTTTTTTTTGACGAGAGAGAGAGAGAGAGAGAGAGAGAGAGAGAGAGATTACGTAATTAAATCCTGTTGAAGGAAGCCTTCATTCTCTCCACGGAGATTTATCCTTCCCTAATGAATGATTCCATTTCCATATCAATTAGTGACGAGATACATTGGTCTCTGAGCGCTGATATCATCCTGTTCTTTGCCATGAATGAGAGACAGTTGTTCGCCACAACCAAAAATGCAAAAAAAAAGTAGATGAATAATATATATATATATATATATATATATATATATTATATATATATATATATATATATATATATATATATATATATATATATATATATTATATAAAGGTCCTCACTGTGTTCTTCGAGGACTCCCTATAAAGTCTACTTCTTACATATTACACTTCTAGATCAGAGAACCACACACACACACACACTAGGAGTTCTCGATTTTATCTTCTTTTTCCCAGCCATTTCTCTCTGTTCCTCCACGCTGCAGGTGGTGGAGGAGGCGCAGGCATTGTAATGAAGTAAGTGACAGGTGAAAAATCAAATGTGACACTCTGACAGATGGAGAAAAAAAGAGGGAACAGGAAATTTTGAAAAAGAAAGAAAGAAAGAAAGAATTGTACCAACTGGGAGTTCTATTCGAGGAAGGAGGGAGTTGGGGGGAATAGAAATGAGTGAAAGAAGTGATGATATTGAATGAATATGAATGAATGCATGTGCACCACAAGACCGAAGACTATTGATAATGATTTTGAAATATAGGGGAAACATATCAGATTCTGCAGAAACATGTAGTTCTGCACATTTGATTTCTTATTTTTTCTAAAGTTTGTCTAGATGATTTGATGAACGTGATCATGGCAAAGAACACAACACAGACGTGAATGATGATTTTAGATCCGTGTTTTAGATCAGTATTAAGAGATGTTGATCACAATTCTAAGTCTAAGACAGTTAGATGTATACGTAACAAGGAATGGGCTGTGACGTGGCCATCGCAAGTGCTCAACAAGGTGGTAACAACCCCACCCTTCCCACAACCACCCCCAATTGAGTCCCATTGTTGTTGTTACAACCCCGCCTGTTACCCGTCAATGGTAAGTAAGCCCTAGCCGTTCCTCCTCCTTTTACCCCGTTACCATCATCCGTTACTTTCCAAACAGATTTGCCAACATGAGACACCCGTCTTGAGTCTTTACGATGCGCAGTTGTTGTTCTCTCTCTCTCTCTCTCTCTCTCTCTCTCTCTCTCTCTCTCTCTCTCTCTCTCTCTCTCTCTCTCCCGTCGAGGGAGAACATCGGCTTCAACACCTTCGGACAATCTCCCACCACCCCCCCCTCCACGGTAGTGAGTCTTCTCCACGACCCGCTGGAGCAGGCCATCAGGTCGCCTCTTGTGGTTTACAGGTTCTTCGCTGATTTCCCCCCCCCCCTCCCTCTCCCCCTACCCCTCCCTCTTTAACGGCAGTTTAGCTTGGGGGGGGGGGGTCACTCTCTGCCCGAGGGCCGTGGTTTAAGAAAGGCTTAAGGTTTAAGAATGGTCTCTCTCTCTCTCTCTCTCTCTCTCTCTCTCTCTCTCTCTCTCTCTCTCTCTCTCTCTCTCTCTCTCTCTATCTATCTATCTCATTTTTTGTACCTTTTTTTCCCGTATATTTTCTTTTTTTTTCGCTCACCCGACGTCCTCTTGCTAACCGGAACTCCACCAACTGCACACCATTTTCTTCGTTTATGTCCGGCCGTCTCCACCATGCTCGTTCCTCCCCAGATGTTACACAGAGGCGTGTGACCGCCACCACACTCTCTCCCCCGCTGAACCCCTGCCGTCACCAGGCGTTACCTCATTCACTGCGCAGACTGAGGTAACGAACCAGGTCTTCCCCTTCTGCTCCTCCTTCCTCCCCTGTCGGCTGTAGACTCTCTCCCGTGACGCCAGCTGACTCATCGTCTATCTCCTTCCAGTTGATCTCTCCCGTCGACGTGTTAGAACTAATGGTACAGATCATCCTTGCAGAACAGGAGGATACTGGGTGTATCCATTGAAGAACAGGAGGGTACTAGGTGTATCCATGAAGAACAGGGAGATATTGGGTGTATCCTTGAAGAACAGGAGGATATTGATTGTATCCAGTGAAGAACAGGAGGGTACTGGGTGTATCCATTGAAGAACAGGAGGGTACTGGGTGTATCCATGAAGAACAGGGAGATATCGGGTGTATCCTTGAAGAACAGGAGGATATTGAGTGTATCTTGTGAAGAACAGGAGGATACTGGAAGTACCCATTGAAGAACAGGAGGATACTGGGTGTATCCATGAACAGGGAGATGTTGGGTGTATCCTTGAAGAACAGGGAGATATTGGGTGCATCCTTGAAGAACAGGGAGATACTGGGTGTATCCTTGAAGAATAGGGAGATATCGGGTGTATTCATGAAGAACGTTGTGGATCAAGTAGTAAGCAAGAAAGCATCTTAAAGAACAACACTGTCGACTGGACAAGAGAAGGAAGAGTCTTGCTCCACCAGCTTCTGCCGTCCTTCATCAGGCCAGACTCCTTCCGGCGTTCGCTACACACTAGCTGTCTATGTCATCTTAAACGCACTCGCTACGCATTTTTTTGTTTGTCTCTGCCATCTCTACGCATTTGCTCTCTGTATCATCATCCCGCATTTGTCGCTATCTACCGTTGTCTTTAATGTAGTCCCATCCTTCCAGTCGCATTGCCGTGCAAACCTTCACTCCTCCTCCTTCCTCCTCCTATTCCTCATCTTCCTTCCTCCTTTTATGGCTCCATCTCTGTACCTGCTGGGCAATCTCTCAGAATTTGATCTCAACAGCCGTGGGGAAATCCTCTCAGAGGCGAGCTTTCCCGCTGCTCCAGGCTCGCTCTTTTCCAATTTCCAAACAGGGTTCAGACACCTGAGCTCTGCCGATGATACCGATGATAGAGGTTTTAACCACCAATATATATATATATATATATATATATATATATATATATATATATATATATATATATATATATATATAATATATATATATATATATATATATATATATATATATATATATATATATATACATAAGTATATATATATATATATATATATATATATATATATATATATATATATATATATATATATATATATATATATATATATATATATGAGTCCACGGAGAAAATGAAACACGAAAAGTTCCCAAGTGCACTTTAGTGTTATAATCACATCATCAGGGGAGATACAAGAAATATATATATATATATATATATCAGAGGTTGAGATTTGGAGAAAGAATTATGATATGGGACAAAGATAGATCAAGAGCAAGCGGTGCCCCGAAACGGAGTTTGACATGGGGGAGGCCAAAGAAGTTAACGAACACGAAGGATGATAAATACTATTTTTGGCCGAAAATCTGACGGGGTTATTGAGTATGTGGGGAAAAATCGTGACCATTTCCTCTTACTTTCCGCGTCTTGTCCCTGCCATTTTCCCTCCAGTCTCCCTTCATCCCCATCGCAAATCTTCCCTTCTCGCATCGGGTCTACCTCTCGTCTCGCATCGTCTCGTCCCTCCCATCTCTCAAAATGCTGTGGACGTCCGTCCGTCTCATTCCGCTCTTTCAGAATACCAACAAAAACACAACAACAACAACAACAACAACAATAACAGTGCATTACCTTATTCTAATCATTTCATTTGTCATCCTGACAGTGCCAGCGGAATAGTGGATAAAGAAAATAAAAAGATAATGCCAATAAAGAGGCAGCTGTAACGGCGATAAAGATAATGAGACAATAATTTCTAGGCCTATTTAACCCTGGAATGAGACCACTAGACCAGCCCTGGGTGTTGCTTTTTTTCTTTTTTTTTTTTTTTGACTGTGCATTAGCTGGGGCTAATGAGCTCTGCGAAACTCCCTTGCTGCGTTATTTGACATCCGTGTTATTGGAATTAAGCCATAAATCTACACGCGAGGCGTAAGTTCCCCAGAAAAAAAAATATCAATTATGGATACAGATGGTACATTGTTGATCTGGGACTTTAGCTTGAGTGTGGAAGGATTTTAATTAAAGTTGAATAGGAGAATGTTAATTTCAAAGTAGGGACAATAACAGAGGAGATCGGAAAAGGTGTTTCGAAGCACTCGGGCTCGAACACGCTCATGCTTCGAAGCTTCGCGGGTTCAGCGTTCGAAAGATTTTCTTTTTCCTTTTTTTTGAAGTGGGAGGTGAGGTCTGGCTGCTGCTGCTCTGTTGTGCAACACAAGAGCGCGTGTGTTTTCATTTGCGTTCGCCAGTTATATGGAATGCCAGATGGGCGAGATTACATCGCTGAGCGTGGAGTGCCATTGTTTCCTTTTAAATGAAATTCTCTCTCTCTCTCTCTCTCTCTCTCTCTCTCTCTCTCTCTCTCTCTCTCTCTCTCTCTCTCTCTCTCTCTCTCTCTCTCTCAATCTCTCTCTCTCTCTCTCTCTCTCTCTCTCTCTCTCTCTCTCTCTCTCTCTCTCTCTCTCTCTCAATCTCTGTACTTGCTCTAACTTCATCCCATTTATATTTTTTTTTTCTTTAAAGACTCGTCTTCCAAATACTGACATTCTTTTCCTCGCATCGCTCTTTCATACACTCGATTTCCCATATCCTTAATGTCTCTACCACAGTCTCCCCCATTCCCCCATTTCCATCAAGTTTTTGTGTTACGAGAGCCACCATGCTTACATAACCTTCTACCATCCTGCATGTGGCTCCCTGTGATTGGACAATCACATGTTTACCAAATGGCGTCCTAGCTGCGTCTCTTCGATGTATATCAACTGACTGTTATGTTTCTCTCTTGTGTCTCCCCTGATGATGTGATTATTACACGAAAGCGCACTTGGGGACTTTTCGTGTTTCATTTTCCCCGTGGACTCATAGGAATATATATATATATATATATATATATATATATATATATATATATATATATATATATATATATATATATATACATATACATTTGTTTTCCTTTCGTATCCGGCCGGTATCCGGACTCTTGACTGTTCGAAGACTGAGAACGTGCGAAACGACACCCTTGCAGAGCGAAGTGTAGCGTCAGACATCTGAAGATCGAACCATCTGTGCAAAACGAACCAGAGCCGAATGAATCATCCTTGTGAAGCGTTGTGTTGTCGCCGACGGTGCTTCGTTTTCCATTCCCTCACCTACAGTTTCCCATTTTCTTCCTTGTATATACCTCTCTCTACGACATTCCTCGCAGGTTTGCGTCTCTCTCTCTCTCTCTCTCTCTCTCTCTCTCTCTCTCTCTCTCTCTCTCTCTCTCTCTCGTAACGTCCTGGCCAGCCCGCCACCGCCCCTCCTGGTCGTTCCTTGATTGCCCTTAGCACCTCCTCATTTCCCAGAGCTGTTAAGACAAAAGTCTGGAACAAGTTTTAATGAAACAGCCGAACTTCCAACAAGGCACAGGAATGTCGATGAGCGCCATGGACAAGATAGATTAGAAAGTATTACATCTAACGTGATTCATGTGGATGCTTTTGAACCCCACCAGACTGAAGCTGGTTCACCGATACAGCTTCGCTCATGGATTCGGAGAGTTCTCTCGTTGTCATGCTTCGGATGGCGGTGTTATAGGAATTATAAATTGCCTCCGATGTAGATTAAGAGTTTTTCCATTTCTGTTCTCCATTTCTGTTTTCCATTTCTGTTCTCGGTGATGTTTCGAAGCAGAGATATCATTCAATTTCCTCCTTTCCCACACGACTGCTGTGGTCCTTTCCCAGACCCTCCCGGTCGACTTGCACAACACGACGTCAGAATCATCATCAGGGGAGCAAATTACTATCAGTTACCCTTGTGAAGAGGGTCAACAAGCTGCTCAGTTCACTCAAGAAAAATCGTTGACCGTAATCACCGGATAATGATGTCTGCCAATCTATTATTATCCCTATACCTGTAAAATAGATGCATTGCCAACGATAAGGGTCGCCTTTCGGACAAACAAGTATTGAGAGCATATTAGCCCAGCCAACAAACACACGAGAGGACGGGCATGTTGTATCAGTGCTCTGGTAAAGCACACAGTTTTGTACACGAATGTCGGTAAATTGGTGGCAAATGGAAAAAGAGTCACGGACCGAATAGAGGAAAACCCGACCAGATATTGCTGGAGTTGTGGGGACGAAACTTACAAAAGAGATAAAAATCTAAATAAGTCTCTCCTGGGAGATACAAGACAGCAAGAAAAGGGAAGAGAAAACGAAGGACGAGGAGGAGAAGTATTGACCCTTGAATTAAGGGAAAACCTTATGTTTCGGTGAATAATGATAAAAGGTCCCTTTAAACCGTACATCAATGGGAAATAGATAAAAGGAAAAACCCGTATGATAGTGTTGATAACTTGCAATCCTCCATATGATGTTCACGAACCAGACAGTTGGAAATGAAGATCATTAAGATACAACTACAATGGCGCAGGAGAAAGCGAGAGGAACTGATAACCCATATCAGAAAAGGTTCAGATTCTGATAATGAAAGATTTCTATCTTCAAGAAACTGACTGGAATCACTTGGGGATTCACATGGAAACAGAGTCCTGGAATGATAATGTATATATATATATGATGGATTTAATCTTTTAAAAAACTGATTGGAAATAATTGGATTTGCATAGAAACAGAGTCTTGGAGAGGGGAAATAGTGTACAGTGGCAAATGTATCTTTCAACATGTTTTTAGCCACACACAAGTTAGGGAGTTTGACACACGATCATATAACAGATTATAAAACTACCTCCCCTTACTGTACAGATAGCGAATTACACGTTAGATAATTACACACACAGACACACACACACACTTACAAACACGTGCATATTTTTGCCCCACGTCTCTCTCTCCACATATGTACATTCGTCCCAACAAAAACAAGGGGGTGAGGGGAACCCTTCTTCAGTGTTGACCATAATTTCAGGAGTGGGTGAGCGACTGGAGGCTTTACCCCCTCCACGCGATGATCCGCAGCTGAAGAAGATTCCTAAACCGAGCGAATGTTTTCTCCTCTTCTTTTTCATCGCGGAGGCAGAAATGTCTTCTAAATTTATTCATGGAAATTCCACAAAGCGGAAGGCTTAAGACACATTCGAGGAATTCTGCTTTTATTATAACATGGAAAGAAAAGATGTAAAAAAAAAAATAGGAGGAGGAGGAGGAGGAAAGAGAGAGAGAGAGACAGGGAGAGAAGAGAGAGAGAGAGAGAGAGAGAGAGAGAGAGAGAGAGAGAGAGAGAGAGAGAGAGAGCATTATGCACTCACCTTTACACAAAGATAAATTTTTTGTAAACCATTCGAGTTAACGTTATATTCGTCCATACCGAACTCTAATGTTTCCAGGTGTTGAACAAAAGGAAAAAAAGAAAAAGGTCGATAATGCTTTTAACATCACTCTGCTTTTGTCCTTTTTATCACACCCTCGTTTCATTGCCCTGAGCTGGTGTGTGGAATCTGCTTACCTGCAGGCGTAAGAGCATTGTTACAGGGAGTAACCATTCGTGAATTCTTTTTTACCCTTTGATTTGGTCAGTTGTACTTTATCGAGCGATGATCTTGGTCCCTGTCGAATAAGGAGAAATAAGACGTCTTTTTGTACGATATACACTGGTGAGATTATTCTCTGTAGCTCAGATAGCTTTCTCAGAGGGATGAAAGGAGCAAGCGTCCTTCCTCATGGGTGTAAGAGGAAGCGTCCTCTTTCAAGGATGCGAAAGGAAGCGACCTTTCTCGGGGAAGTGAATGGAGCGACCTTTCTCAAAGATGTGAGAGGGGCGACCTATCTTTTTCGTATTCTGAAGGTACGCATTTAACTTCCTCAACGCCCTACTTATGAACAGATTAAACAGTCATGGTGACATCACAACATCCTAGACGCAGACTCGCCTTCACCACTCACTCTCCTCCCTTCCTACTCGCGCACACGCCCCACTCCCCTGAGGGCCAACTATACACTCATGACAAAAGAATGTCGTCATATTTGTGGCTGCTTGCTATTTTGTAGCGAATGGATCAACCAGCATCACTTTGTTCGTGAATCCATTCATCCGTCCATTTCATGCATCCCTCTGTCTCAACCTGTCTCTCTTCGTCCTGTCTGTCGTTCATCGGTCTGATCGTCTGTCCGTTTGTCCGTCCATCCGTAAGACGGTGGATGGCACTAAAAATGACGACCTCTGGTCTGACATCATCGAAAACTTGTTTAGAATTTTTACACATATCGAATTCTTAAGCACCGTAGTAGCTCTCTCTCTCTCTCTCTCTCTCTCTCTCTCTCTCTCTCTCTCTCTCTCTCTGCAGAGGATAATGCAACACAGCGTAGAAAAAAAACTGACACTTCTTTTCAGCGTCGTGTTTTGTTGATGGGCAACAAATGCAGTGATGATTGCTCAGCAGACTTTTATTGTGGTACGGTTACATTCTGCAATATTGCAATAGAATATTTTTTTTTCCTCCCGCAGAAACCAGATCGGATTAGCATCCTGTTCATTTTTATTCAGGAATCATTTTTTTTTTTTTTTAACTCGTGGAAGCAGCCAATCTTTTTTTTTTTCCCGGGGAAAGACTTGAACGCTTATAAAATTTGATGGTGCCTCATGTGTAAACAACCAATGGCATATGTTTTCCAGATTAAAAGGTTTAATATTGATTTTACAACACATTTCGATATTGTTTAGTCCCGTGAGGACACAGATGGATGTACTACAAGGCTTAGTGTATACCTTTACTCAGACAGATGTAAGTACCTGAGAAATTCAGGGCTTTTTTTTTTACCAGAAAATATTGAACATTACGAAGGAGAGAATTGACGATCTGTAGTCTACAGGAGGAAGATCAACTCCTCTGTTGATGTCCACGACGAGACGTCAGGATAGTAACCTGATGAGGGAGGCAGTGACGTTAAAGGGAGCTCCTGAAGGTGCCAAGACGTTTCCTGAAGGTGATTAACGTTGGAGATCCGCCAGGTAACGAGGGGAGCTCCTGGAGGAGAAGAGGGAGGGACAACGCAGGTTCCTCATAGGTGGCGAGACAGGTGCGTCTACGACACCCCCCTCCTCTCCCCGTGTGTTGAGCCGGAGGGCACGGTGATGCCGCTACTTTAGAAAGTAATAATAAAAAAAAAAAGACTGCGAACGTGTTATTGGACGTGGGTCCAATAATTTCTCACGCCTGGGTCGGTTCTCGAAGGAAATTAGAGGAGCATCTGGTGACTTTTAGGCCATTACAGCGAACGACGATTTTTCTTTGAAGCGAGACTCATTTCGAAGTTCGGGTCCAGGAGAGTTAATTGGAAGTTGTGTTATGTGAGGCAGGTTTTCTCAGCCAGCCTGGAGACGGAATAAACATGAGCAAGTACTGCCAAAACACACCGGGTGTGTGTGTGTGTTGGAGGTTCGATCCTAAGATCCTTCACTGCTGCTGCTCACGAGAGGAGGAACCTGACCCATCTGTTTTGGAGGGGACCCTCGTGGATCGTAGGGTGATTGAGAAAGGTCTATTTGAGCTGTGTCTGGCGAGTAGGACTGTCCATCTGAGCTGTGTGGCGGGAGAAGAACATCCACCTCAGTGGCACTGAACTGTGAGGGAGTCCACTTGGTTCGTGTGGTTGCAAGGTATGTTTCCCTGGCTTGTGTGGCAGATGTGAACGTCTGTGCTTCCGCTGTGTGGTGGGTCGGGGCGGAGGCAGAGCGTGTAGTTAGTGTCTATGTCTCGTCTTCGGTCGTCTACTGGACGTCTTTCTCATGACCGTAAACTCCTCGCAAAAGACCGCCAATTATTCTCCATTAACATGCCGGTCCCGGGGTGTCTTCCGGCTTTCCCGATGCCATTAAATAGTTTTATCGGCGACCTTCCCTCTTTCTTTTTTTTTAAGGTGCGTCTTAGGATTTTATTGTCTCACACACGATTAGTGGTGGGAGGGGGAGTCGCAGGAAGTTCTCTCTATGGAGACTAAGGAAGACCAATTATATAATCATAAAGGTTATGGAACGGAGATGAAGGGGCGATACTCCCTAATACGTGGCTTATGGAAATACATCTCCTTCTGGCAGCCTTAATTGTAGAAGACTGAGGTCTATGATGTAGAGGAGCCATGTTCTCAAAAGTTGTTATCTAGCTACATTGCTTGTATTCGATGCTCGGGTTCTCAATTCATGTGAAAATCAAGCCAGTAAATCTTCACCGTAGATGAGATCCATCTTCTTTCCGACCGTTCAGGAAAAGATCCAAGTCTTGAGCAAGATATGATGAAGGTCCTTCAGGGATGGCAGCGATGAAACCTTAATTTCCTTGCCACAGATCAAAAGCGATACGTACCATACATACATTGTGACGTCCGTTGTTCTCTGTATGATTTACTAAAGACTTAAGTCCCTCCCGATCTCGTGTACAGTGTCCCCCTCCAAACACCCGCACCGGTCAAGTTGTTAGCTAGATATATATACATGCATCGTGCCACTGATAACGTTGGCTGGGTAACTGATGTTCCATCATATCATTCATATATGACGTGGACGTTGTCCTGCATTCGTGGCGCCATGTCTCTTCAACTTACTGTTGTATTATGATGTATGCGTTATCGGTTGTTATACGTATTTTACCATTTTGTAAATACATGATGCCTGTAAATGACAGAGTAGCTGGGTGACTTGGCAAAGTCCAGACCAAAGCCTGGAGTGCCTGGACACTGGCTTCCACATGATGTATGTGGAAGGAGTTTTATAGCTTGGTACCTTCAACCGTTCTCCTGTTTCGTACCCGATACAATCCCTCTTTTTTTCCAGCCTGTTCTAATCTGCTTTACCACTGTACGATCGAATGAGGTATCCAAAGAGGTAAAAGCAAGTGTAGGAGTAAAAGTCGCAGTGAATAAACGCGATGGTAAATGCGTCTGAATTGCAGTAAAAGGAGTTGGAGAGGATGTATTCAGGAAAAACATGTATGTGCAAGACACTGATGGAGGAACTTAAGAATAAGACAGGTCTTGATGAGAGAGAGAGAGAGAGAGAGAGAGAGAGAGAGAGAGAGAGAGAGAGAGAGAATGAGAGTTAAACGCAAGTGAATGACGGGAGGATGATGAAGTGGACGGAGACAGAGGAGCCTGACTGCCGTTGAAAAATGGTCTACATTATTGGAGGCAGGGAAGTGTGTCCCTGACTGATCGAAGAGAACCAGATGATAACTCAGTACTTCTCTCTCTCTCTCTCTCTCTCTCTCTCTCTCTCTCTCTCTCTCTCTCTCTCTCTCTCTCTCTCTCTCTCTCTCTCTCTCTCTCTCTCACTTTATCCGTTGATAGAACCACACGTCTCCGTTTACACAGATGACTGTGTCAACAACGTTTGTAGACGAAGTAAGTAACTCCTTTAAGTGTGAGAAGACTTACCCATTCCACCAGTCTCTAACAGCTAAGACTGGAAACGTTGCTCCATTCCACCGGTCTCTGACAGCTAAGACTGGAAACGTTGCTCCATTCCACCGGTCCTCGTCAGCTAAGACTGGATACGTTGCTCCATTCCACCAGTCCTCGTCAGCTAAGACTGGAAACGTTGCTCCATTCCACCAGTCTCTGACAGCTAAGACTGGAAACGTTGCTCCATTCCACCAGTCTCTGACAGCTAAGACTGGAAACGTTGCTCCAGGTGTCCAGAGCCTTGTGCCTTGGAGCCCCACTTCTCGTATTGCCTCACTCTCCTGCCTGCATCCCTCGCCACGAATTTATGGTTATAGACTGTCACTGGGAACACATAAAAATCTGATTTACTGTACCTTCTCTTCATGGATGATTAAGGTACGCCGTGTATATCATTCGCCAGGACTGTACAAGAGAAAAGGTCGCTAGATTTACAAATATATATATATATGGTTTCTTTTAGGGCCCCTAATTTCGATTTAGGGTTTTTATACTTATAGTGTGTAAAGTAGTATCTTAATCGCTCATAGAGTAAGCTACACTTCAGGAAAAGTTTGTATAGACGTAATTTTCATGTTTTAGATTTTGATCTTTTGACCTTTCTAATCCCCTTCAAAAACCTCGTAACAGTGCGGAGTGTGTCGTCCGGACTGATAGACAAAGTTCTAATTTTAAAAGACTTCAAATGAAAATGACCAAAAGAAGGGGATGATTCTGGGTCAGATACGACCAATATAGTACGAGCATACGTAAGCTCTCTTGCAAGAAGAGCTCTCGAGTTAGACTCGTTCTTGTTATAGTGGTTCCAGGTGGATTGATGATATGAGAATAACAGGATATTTTAGAATTTTTCTTTTTCTTCCGCAAAAAAATGTTTGCAACGATGGTTAAGAAGTCGAGCATTTTGTAGAAGTAACTGAAAACACTAAAAGCATGTTTGAGACGTTTGTGAATCTGTCATTTAAACGCAACGGTAAAATCCTGGGGCGCGACGGTACGACCCCTTGAGCACGACGGTACGACCCTTGAGCACGACGGTACGACCCTCTTGCACGACGGTATGATCCTTGACCAAGACGGTGCGACCCTTGAGCACGAAGGTACGACCCTTTTGCACGACGGCACGACCCTTGAACACGAAGGCACGAACCTTTTGTACGACGGTACGACCCTTGACCACGACGGTACGACCCTTGAGAAGAATGGCGTGACCGTCGGACACCTAGTCCTTAAAGACCGGGTCAGGCGTCCCACTGCACCTAAAGGTTGTAACGCTGTGCTTACGACTCGTCCCTTCAGTTATCAAGGGTCGTATACGAAGTCGTGCTCACTGGTCGTACCACTGTCCTCAATGGTCGTGCCTTCGTGCCCATGGATAGAGCACCGCCGTAACGCAGTATCCGTCCCGTTCCACATTGATGGCCTCACCTTCGTGCCCAGAGATCGTACTGCCGCGCTCATGGGGTCGCTCTTAAGAGAACAGTGCCTACGTGGGTGCGGCGCGCCACTGCAGTAATCAGGAGGTTAAGAAAACTTGTATGACTCTCGCAGCAGAACGAAACATCTGACCGACGCAACATGGCAGGCAGACGCAATATGGCAGATGCAACATGACAGATGCAGTATGACTGACTCAGCATGTCGGACGCAGCATGGCTTGGAGAGGCAACATGACAGACGCAACATGACGGACGCAGCATGACCGACGCAACATGGCAGGCAGACGCAATATGACAGATGCAGTATGACTGACGCAGCATGACTGAGAGACGCAACATGACAGACGCAGCATGACTGAAAGACGCAACATAACAGACGCAGCATCACAGAAGCAACATGACCTACACAACATGACCTACACAACATGACCTATGCAACATGACAGGAGATGAAAGACGAACCAGAACAGAATTTTGCCGCGCGTTGACTGAAAGGTAAATATCTTCTTGTTTTTCATGTCCTTGTGTGTGTGTGTTGTGAATAGACAATCATCCTCATGGAAGAGTGAAGGCTTTGACCGCCTCGTATATGCGATAAAAGGAGTAGATTGCGTCAACAATTGAACAGTCCTTTCAGGAAATTGAGATGAGGTAGCGGTTGCCTTTCGCTGTACATGAGCTTTCGTAAATAATGCCAGGGGGGCAATAAATAGTGGGCACACACACACACACACACACACACACACACACAGGTATAGGAACGGTCCTATACCTACCTTTGTGAACTTCATAAACAGTCCATGAACAAGTGCATAACTAAGTAAACGGATCAGTTTTCCTGTTAGTTAGGCTATGTGGCTTGTCAACTACTGTATTACTGTAGGTGGACGAGGCGCATCCTTCAAGATGCAGGAATTCCCTTCGAGAAGGAGGTTCTTGGGCCATGCAATAGTAATGATAACAAGAGGAAGGAGTTCTAGCACTATACAGGAATGATAATGATAAGAATAACAATAATATTCATAAAAGTAATGATGATTGATGATAATGATAATAACAATGATAATAATGATAATAACAATGATGATGATAACAATAATGATGATAGTGATGATAATAATAATGATTATAATGGCGGGAGTGTCAGGGATCAGAAGATGAACACAATCCCGTATCCCTAGAGGGATAAGGTTGAACCCTCCTTCTCTCCCTCCCTCTCCTTCACACCACGATCAAGTCAGAGAAATATGGCTTCTCCCCTGTGCAAGGCGTCAGGTCCTGCCCCGCTTCATCGAGGCCCCCTGGTTCTTCCCGTCTCGCTTACTGCTTATCTCCGGACATTTAGCTGAAAACATATCCATCCCTCGCCAGCATATAGATTGCGCATCAGCCGATCTCGGGGAAACCCTCCTCACCTCCTCCCCTCTTGTAACGTGGGGACGATTTACACTTCAGGGGGGCCAGGATGGCAGGCAGGCGCGCGCGCGCAACCCTATCCTTCCTCCTCCTCCTCCTCCTCCTCCCCACTTCATCACTCGTGCGGAAATGGAGCCGAACGAATGAAGTCCTCGTTTGCATAATTCCAGAACGATATTCCAACGGCATCTTATAGGTTTAGTATGTCTGTAGTGGGAGGGAAAACACGTTGATACTGATTCTTATTAAGACAGGTCCTTCAGCCGGCAACGAGAATCTATTGGTGAAGGGAGAAGGGAGAATTGCCAGGGAACCTGAAGGGGCAACATCCAGAATATGAACTATATATATATATATATATATATATATATATATATATATATATATATATATATACTCGGAATACAATGAGGTTTACGTGTATTACTATTCCCTTCGATCGTTGTGCAGTTCGGGTGTTCAGAGCAAGAGATGGAATCGGAATTAGAGAGATGTGAGGCGGAGATGAGCATGTCAAGGTACCACAACCTCAGTGTAGGGAGAGAGAGAGAGAGAGATCAAGACGGAGATACTGAGGCATAAAAACATGGGTTGTAGTCGAGATCGCGTGGAAGTTGGTAGAAAGTGTGATTCCGCGGAAGACTTTAATGATATTGTCAAGGACTAGTGAAAGAAAAGAAATGGTGGGGAAGGTAACAAGAGAAGTGTTGATGTTATTAGTTTGTTGGGAAGATGTACGAGGGACGATGACACAAAATTCTACTGGGAAGAGTTCTTGACGGTAAGGCAAGTGGTATCTTGTGTTGTTAGTGATGGCAGTGAATGACTGTGTCTTGTGGTGTGAATGGTAGGGGCGGTTAAGGTGATGTTTTCTCTTGTTTTCGCATATTCCTAGAAAATAATCACTGTTGTCCCTCATGGGTCAGATTGAATGCCAGGCTCTCGCACCCAAGGGTCGTGCCTTCGTGTTCAAGGGTCGTACCGTCGTGCTCCAGGGTCGTGCCGTCGTGCTCCAGGGTCGTGCCGTCGTGTTCCAGGGTCGCACCGTCTTGCTCAAGGGTCGTACAGTCGTGCTCAAGGATCGTACCGTCTTGCTCAAGGGTCGTACCGTCTTGCTCAAGGGTCGCACCGTCTTGCTCAAGGGTCGCACCGTCCTGCTCAAGGATCGTACCGTCGTGCTCAAGGGAGGATATATACACCTCGCGCACGATACGTGTTCGACCACATTAAGTCATTCAGGTGTCACCAGTCATACTTTAATGTTCAGCCTCGAACTCGTCGCGGGTGGTGCTCCCCATTCGTCCAACGTGGTCGAGGTGGATGAAGACAATGCCTCAAGGCGACCCCTCGATAAAGGATGACTCAAATTACCCACATTATCACCTGGACCGTAATGTATCTCGGGTCTTAATCTTGTTTATTGTCTGGTGCTCAGGTCTGTCATTATCCCGAGACTAATGAGGTGATAATGGTAATGAATGACGGTAGTGGGATTAAAGGATTAATCGGGACGACACAAGGTCGTGAATCGCCCCGTCTCCTTTAGGGCATAGGAGCATTAGAGTGCGACTCTCGGAGACGCGTTCGTCCTACTGAGGAAATGGAAAATGATTACATTAATCATTATCAGCGGAAAGATTCGTGCCACAGCTGATAAGACTGTTGCTCTTATCTCTCTGATGTGGCTTTTGTGATAACTCTAATCGAATTTTACACGTCAGTTAAGCTGCTAGAGACTATCATCGTCAACACGCTTACGTACTTATCTGACTGATCATTGCTCATAATTGACGTCAATTGATTTGACTTATTTTCTATTAGCTTACATGAAATGAATAGAAATGCGTATTCCATTTCTAGCTATTTTGCTCTTCATATTACTATCACTCCACATCAATCCATGTTATCAGATTCATAGCTTCGTTTCGTGCAAGTATCCGAAACGCTTCGTTTTCCCTCTGAACCCCAGTTGGTTCGACCCATAGAAGTAGAGAATTTTACAGCATGGCGGCGCTACGTAGGAGTGCCACCTCGTCAAGTTTCAGGGTCACGGTGAGCCTTACTGAAACACACGTTCCATCTCCCCGTCACATCCGATTGTGAAACGCCTGTTTCTGGAACAGATCCATTCCATCTCTCATCACGTTTCTCCTTCTTCAAATACACTTCGTCCCTCATGGTTTCTGCATACACTCATCTCTCATCATCGTTTCTCCATCTCCGTACACTCGTCTCTCCTCATGGTTTCTCCTTACACTCATCTCTCCTCATGTTTCTCCATCTCCATAAACTCCTCCATCCTCATGGTTCTGCATACACTCATCTCTGATCATGTTTCTCCTTCTTCATACACTCATCTCTCCTCATCATGGTTCCCCATCCACTCATCTCTCCTCATATTTCCTCCTTCGTATTTCACATCACTCTTGCTGCTGCACACGTGAAGACTCTCAGTGATTTTCATGATTGTATTTCTATGACCAACCATACCCTTCTCTCCACACCTCTGCAAACACTGCAAGCGAACACTCTCATGATAATTTCGAAGTCTTCCTCCCTCACCCCCTCGCCTCGAGCCATTGTTATTTGATTCGTCATAAACCCTCGACCCTCCATTTGGGACGGCAGAGAACCATAATGCTTGCAAACCCGCGCCATTATCCTGCATCACTGCGTCTTCATTTGCGCCTCAGTGGGGGCCCTCGAAGTAAAGGCAAGGGAGGAGCTATTTTACACTCTCTCTCTCTCTCTCTCTCTCTCTCTCTCTCTCTCTCTCTCTCTCTCTCTCTCTCTCTCTCTCTCCCTCCCTCCCTCCCCTTCTCCTTCCTCTCCGACCATTTCGCCTTCAAGTTTGATGGCTGCAGGCAGACCTTCTTAATATATATTCAGATACCATCGTGCGCTTTCCTTTTCCTTGCTAATTTACATAACCTATAATAACAGTTCTTTTGCAAACGAGAACTGCTATCGGTGTGCGCGTGAGAGAAAGGGCGGCGCCCTTTCCTCCACCTGAGCGATTGACAAGAGGGAGAGGGGTAATCTGTACCCACGAAGAGACGGTTGGGATATGCCAGTCCAGAGAACGGGTGATGGGCAATACGTATGTGCATATGCCGGCGAGGGAAGTATAAGTTCAGCTTAATGTCACGAGGGATAAGGTACAAAGCGAGGCTAGAGGAATCAGCAGACACATGGGTGGGGTACCCGACTGAGAGAGAGAGAGAGAGAGAGAGAGAGAGAGAGAGAGAGAGAGAGAGAGAGGCGCAACATGAGACGCTAAGTATACATAGACGAAGAAGATTTTTGCCTCCCCCGGTTTTATCCACGTGTGAGGGTGTGTCTTCGTCTCCCCTATAGAGGATCTTCGTATGATTCCTTTGGGGATATTTTTTTTCGCAATCTACTTTATGTATAACTGGCAGGAAGTGACGTCATTTAATTCCTCGATCTTATATGGTCTTGTCTCCATCAAACTTGCCGCTCGACTTCTAACACGCGCAAACCCGAATATACAATTCTTGAATGCATGCAAGATGTATTTCTGCCGGTGTATGTATATTCGGAACAATGGTATTGAATCGCAAAGTACATAGATTCTGACCACGGTAATTCAGTGAGATCCGTGCGATGCTCCTGACATTTATACAAGTGGACTGCTTCACCAGGTACTGCTGCGTGAACCCGAATTCAGCAGGAGTTCAAACCCTGCTAATGTAGATTGTAAAATTGTTGCTAAGGCAAGGCTTGTGTACGGTTCTCACAGTGAAGCTGGAGAGAGGGAGACAGACAGACAGAGAGAGAGACAGACAGACAGACAGAGACAAACAGACGCAGAGAGTCAGAGACAGAAAGGGGAACAGACAGACAGACAGAGACACACAGACGCAGAGAGTCAGAGACAGAAAGGGGAACAGACAGACAGACAGACAGAGAGACACAGACGCAGAGAGTCAGAGACAGAAAGGGAACAGACAGACTGACACAGAAATTTTCGCGTTGTATTCACCACATGCACACCAATACTCTTCAGGTCGATAGATACGCCACCTCCTCGCCATCTCTCGAATTAGGTACAGCTTCCTTACCACACGCAAAATAATAGACTCCTTCTGCTAGAACCCCCCGCCCCCCACCCTCATGCCATGGTATCACGATCCATTTTCTATTTGGCATTTTCTTTAAGTCATACTTTCCCCTCCCTCGAACATTTTCTCTTGCAGATTTTTGTCTGGGATGAAACCTGGTATCCCCATTTTCTTGTGGATTAGAGTCCCGCTGAATGAGGATCCCTGGTTCCTGGGCCTTGAAGGAAGACAGGATATTGTAAAGACTCTGGATCTGTAGCGAAAAAGATATCTCGTGAGATGTAATCCGCTCAGCTTCTTCAGTCCGGGGGTCTGGCTGGCTTGGTGAGCTGGAGGCAGGGAGGCTGAGGGAAACAAGAGACTTCAGCGATGAACTGGTGGCGGGAGGAGGGAGAGGACATTGTGGTGTTTGCTATGGAAAGTTCAGAGAGTTTTGTTACTTCAAACGTAAATGCATTTTCCTCTGTTGCAGAAAGGTAATTCTGGCCATTATTCAAAGTTTTCTCTGTTCCACTACATTACCTGCTACCAAGGTGACTTTTTGGGTGGAGGCTCGTGTCTTTGGTCGGCATGTTGCAAAGGATGTCAAAGGACCTTCACAGATAAAAGAAACAGACCGAGCAAAATAAAAAAATATATATATATTCAAATATCTTTCCTCAAATTTCCATGACAGATTCTGACAAATAGAAAAAAAAAGTGAAGTTCCAAAACTTATATGGTTAGATTAGTCCCTCGCACTGCATGTAAAGGCAGAACAACACATAAGAAGACTTCTCTGTCTTTTAAGTAAACATTGAAAAAAAGATATGTACAGTCTGAGGCAAAAGTTTCGTCATACGTCTGGTTCAAGGCGTACCGAAAAAGATGTGTACAGTCGGAGGCAGAAGTTTCGACATACGTCTGGTTAAAGGCGTACCGAACCCTCTATTCGGGAAAGGCAGAGTCAGTGAACTGGGTACGATCCCAACACTCCTCCTTCTACCAAGACTTGAAGTCGCGCTTAGGAGAAGAAACTTTTGTCTGCATGTAAGCTATGTTAGTCGACGTTAGGAAGGGATACGATACTTGCCTTTCTTTATCATGCAGAGCGACTGTTGCTGTAGAACTTATATAGACTTCAGTTCCCGAGGTCACAGAATCTATCTCTCTCTTTCTCTTTAAACGCAGAAAAAAAAATGCTAGTCCTTAATCTACATTTTTTTCCTGTTTTGATACAAGAAAAGAATCTGAATAATTGGTTAATGACTCTTAAGATCACGGATGTCACATGCTTGTCATACGTCGACACAACGGAATCAACAAAGATTCTCTTAACAAGTTCAGACGCTCTATTGTGTGATGTGTTAGCTACTGCATGTGCTTTGTGAAGAGCTAACTCATGGAAGACCATTAGAGTTCATCTCCTCGTTCTCTGTCAAGGCGAGACACGGCTAACTCACTCTTTCTTTCTCTTTGCCATTGAGTTTTTGCTCCCTGGTGTATGTCAAGGCTCTAATACTTAACACTCTCTTAGCCAGTCATCTGCAAGAAGATATGCTGGCATTCTTGCAGGTGTCTGACATGGGGGACTCTCTCTCCTATCAATCCTCCTCATTCATCTACGCACAATACCCACAGAGATGATGATGGGGTCTGTAGGCAAGGGTCGCATCTCATCACTACCATTTCTTAAAGTACAAGATAAGTCTCCCTCTGTACTTAACCCACAGGAGAGAACTGTGTTGCCTTTCACAGGTGTCAGGAAGAGTTTAAGGCAGAGTTTAGCTAAATTGCCATTTTGGTTATTCTATGAACCTCGTCAAGACTTGGGAATTACCTGCTCTGAGTGTTTCCAGACAATCTTGTTAACCTTGTTGTGTTAATGATGAAGAGGTGTCTCTCTCCTGTGTCCTGGACTCAGGCTTTGGCATTACTGGATTGGTGTCTGCTTTTGAAGACAGATCTAAGTTAATGACAGCAGATCCGTCCATGCTCTTGTCGCTTGTTGCCTCCTCGAATTCGCTACTATTGATAAGATCTGTAATTCGTGTTATGTGTTCAGTGACCAGGGTGTGTATTTCCAAAAGCTCAGACTAGGTATTAGAGTTCCATATCCGCAAGAGACATATTCTTGAGGTCTTTTTTTTGGCAAAGATGTTTGCTGACGACTCACTGTCGAAAAAAAAAAACCCTCGGAAGGGTTAAGTTCAACAAATCGTGAAGACTTTGCATTAGATTTTCGACTGCCTGGGAATGCAATCTACATCAGAAGTAGTGGTATGTTTCTGCTATTTGTGTCCACGAAGAGATCTGGCCTTGAAGCAATCCCATATTTGCACTTCAGCCTAATGTAATTCTACCGTAAGGTTTACGTGACCTAATAGTTTGGGTGGGAATTCAGAACTGGAATAAAAGTATGATAAAAAAAAAAAAAAAGTAAACTGGAGATTTCATATTGACTTGTAATCCGTCCAGCTGACCGCTGTTTTACACTCGCTCGGGCGTACGTTAAGTTGGCTCCCTGGGCAGGGAAAAACAGAGAAAGGAGAAGTTAAAGAGCACCGTCTTCGAAGCAGCGCAGGAAATACAGCAAGAACGAACGTCTGGCACCTTCAGCGACTGGAGGAGCTGCTGCCGGAAGGCATTGGTTTGTGTGTGTGTGCGTGTGTGTGTTGTCAGGAAAGTTTACCAGTGAAAGATGTGACTGTGAAGAGTGAATGAACGCGGATGAAGGAAGGAATACACGGGAGTGGTGAAAGGTGTTGATGCAGCTGAAGAAGGAATGAGGGGAGGAGGAAGAGGAGGAGAGGACGTCACATAAAAAAGAGGTAACGAGAACCCGGCCATATGACTCATGAAATGATAATGTGAGATCCATGAGGAGAGAGAGAGAGAGAGAGAGAGAGAGAGAGAGAGAGAGAGAGAGAGAAGAAGAAGAGAGATAGTGAGATGTTGCAAAACATACACAGGGATGTCAAAGAAGAGCTTTTCTGTCTTTCTTAAGTAAGAAATATGAGAAAAGGAGTATATGAGCTATACGGTAATAAAGAGATCCAAACAAACTATATATATATATATATATATATATATATATATATATATATATATATATATATATATATATATATATATATATATATATATATACACATTATTGTGTTATAGTCAGTGGTATGCACAGATGCAGGAGCACACATAGACACACACACACACACACATGCAAACACAGGAGCAATACTGGTAAACTTAAGAGCCAGTAACATCTCTGGTGCAGGAGTGTCTGGCCATAATAACTGTGACTTACAGTGGGCGAAGCACCGCGCCCAAGTAATTCACTGCAACAGATGCGACCGGAGTTTTATATAGACGTAAGTCGTGTTAACTCGCCGGCAGCTTTATGTAAGCTGAGTCTACTTAATGATCTTCAAGCGTCATTTTTGTAGTTAGTTAGGATGGTTATGACGTAATAAACCGTGGAAGGGGGTGGTGGGGAATGAGGAGTCTTCGTGTAATACCCTCATTTTCCTCGCTCTGGTGAGGTGCAGCTATAGACCCTGAGGTGCGAGGGAGTAAAGTTCAAAATGGCTCGTCCCCCTCCTCTAGAAAAACTCCATTCTAGATTTAGCATTGGTTACGTCTCCCTCACGTGTGAAGAGCGTGTCATTATGACCTTTGGACTATGATCTGGACGCTATTAATGGGACTTTATGGCGATTTCGTGTCACCGGTACGTCCAGGATGGGCAACAGATGTGATGATTTGCATCGAGTTGATCGCACGTCAACCTTGGCATATTGAGTACTTCCCCTGTCACTTTATTACTGACGGAAGTATCCTTTCTGCTGTATTGTGTGGTGTTTCCAGGTGTATTGTGTGGTGTTTCCAGGTGTATTGTGTGGTGTTTCCAGGTGTTTTGTGTGGTGTTTCCAGGTGTATTGTGTGGTGTTCCCAGGTGTATTGTGTGGTGTTCCTACGTGTATTGTGTGGCGTTCCTAGGTGTTTTGTGTGGTGTCCTCCGGTACTGTGCAGTGTTCCCAGCGTTTGTGTGTGTGTGTGTGTGTGTTTTTCCCGGTCTTGACGGGTGACCCCTGTGCCATTGTGTGGCGTCGACAGTGTGGGGCGCGTACCCAAAGTTGTGTGTGGTGGTCCCGTGCGGTGTTCCCCAGGTCTTGCGTGTGGTGCCGCCCAGGTTTTGTGTGATGTTCCACTTGGATTTTGTATGGCGGACTATTTGCGTTCTGTGTGGCTTTCTTTCGCAGCGTTCTCTGGTTCTGTGACGCTCCGCTGGGAAGCATTGATATTGCTGTTGCGTAAAACTCGATCTGAAATTATGTATCATTTCAACGTTGGATATATATATATATATATATATATATATATATATATATATATATATATATATATATATATATATATAGTGCCAAAAATTCAAACATCCTTTTTGAATGTATCATATTTTATTTTCAGTAAATGTCTCTCGGTAGAAACATTAATAATATTCATATTTTCTTTATCAAAGTTTTCTCACAATATCACGTAGGAATCTTGCTCGACCACATGGCATAATTGTCCACAAATTTCCCTCAGTATTAGATTTCCTGTCCTGTGTGCCTAGATGGCACAGACCAGTTGAAACATGAAAATGTATTTCCGAAAAACTGGGGAAGGAAGTTAACAAGCACCTTCAGAAAATGGCACATCATGCCTAAAAGACACGGGAGATTCTCAGATATGTCCATAACAGCTGCGGAAGACCAATGTTTGCTGCCGAGGTCTCGGTGTAGGAAGCGTGAGGCCCATCGCCCCTCTGGGGTCCACCACACACTGTCAAAGACGTTCGAGGAGGAGGAGGAGGAGGAACCAGAGGCTGCTGCTGCCGAAGGAGAGTATTCCCGCCCAACCCGCCTGGTCTTCACAGATATATATATGGACATGTGAAACAGAATGTCCACCGCACGACGTCTCGATTCTGGTGGGCAAGTGGAATGCATATTACTCCCGTAATTTCAAGAAGATGGAATACGCGAAGAAATAGAATTCTAAGGTCTCCACGGCTTGGTTGGGATACAAGCAGCAATAAAGCTGGAGGGTCTTCGCGGCTACGCTGGGATACAAGCAGCAATAAAGCATTAAGGCTTTACTGAGAAAAAAAAGAAGCTTCATATATTCTTTCGAGGTACAAGGGATCGGTGTTCCTTTTTTCCTTTTTTTGATGCAAAAAAGGTAAATGAATACGAGGGAAGAGGCTCTAAAGTCCATCGGATTATCTCGGACATCTTTTGTTTCTCTTGTACTGCCGTGTCCACAGCTTTAAGGAAGGAAGGAGTCTGTAGTTTCTGGGGGAACAAGGAAAAAGAGTCTCT
The DNA here is from genome assembly GCF_036320965.1 of Panulirus ornatus. Classification (NCBI taxonomy): domain Eukaryota; kingdom Metazoa; phylum Arthropoda; class Malacostraca; order Decapoda; family Palinuridae; genus Panulirus; species Panulirus ornatus. The sequence goes on from NC_092242.1 coordinate 5,886,395, forward strand.
CTCTCTCTCTCTCTCTCTCTCTCTCTCTCTCTCTCTCTCTCTCTCTCTCTCCCTCTCTCTCTCTCTCTCTCTCTCTCTCTCTCTCTCTCTCTCTCTCTCTCTCTCTCTTTCTCTCATCATTGTTTTGGGAAGAAGACTTTCATCTACCCTCTCGCTAGCCGGAAGCGGACAGAATACATGTCATCAGACACACCATGAATTCATACTTCTGTTTTCAGGCAGATGATCCACAGGACACTTACAGACGTACCTGTAGTCCTAACCCAGCCTCCCTCACTCACACACAAGCTCGCAGAAGGGAAATGCCTGCATGCCCATCGCGAACCATTTACCCATTTCATGCATTAATCCCAGCCCTTCATTTTTTTTTCCTATTCATGATAGGACTAAGTCTGTCCTGGCCCTTTCTCAGATACCATGTTTAGAGAAATTGGTAATTCATTAAACTTTTACCCATTATTACCTTTGATATGCGCATTGCACCGGCGACTTCAAAGGTGATTGTACAGCATAGAACAACAGTGAACGCTGCAAAATTCATTAAGACTCTTGAACGCATTGCTCTCCTGAGTTAATGAAATGTAACGGCCGACGACAGCTGTTTACTCCGACACTGAAAGTTAAAATTTTCTAGACAAAAAAAAAAGAAAGAAAAGAAAAAAAAAAACACTTTCCTAGTCTACTGAACTCAGAGTAGTACGCCCGGATGTTTTCCATGGGCAAACTTTTGTGCTAGTGGAGAACATTTCCTCCTGGTCGTTTTAGAAGAAAAAAAAAGGCTAAATATATAGATAAGACCATGAGTATTTTGTCCTGACACTGTCGAGCAAACTTGGTGGAGGTGAAGCCTTCCTCACTCCTCAGCTTCTGCAACGCTCAGAGCCTCTTGTGTGTGTCTGTGCGCTGCCAAGTCTAGATCATACATAATCTGGAATTCGAGATCTTCCTTCTCTCAGCGTCCTCCGTACAGGGAGGCGCTCTGCTCGGTGGTGTGCCATCGTACACTTATCCTTCTCTGCCGCACCGATGCTGGGGCAGAGTTCCGAAGATAAGTTCAAGCTGCTCAACGAATGTAGATTAGAATTCTCTGAAGTTTATCTTTTTTTCTATCTACTTCGTGTTGCCCCACGGACTTAGTGATCAGAGTCGGAAACATGAATCACTCGACCACTCTAATCAAGTCTTAATGGAGAGATGATTTGATGAGTGGTTTAACAATGTAACTTAAACTGTCATAGTTTCAAAGGTTAAAACTTTTTATTCTCGCCCTTCTCGCGACGGACTCGTTGATTGAAGTAACTCGTACCCAAGGTTCTCTGCCGCAACCAGCGTCACAACACGTCCATATCCAAAGGTCTCTTATAACCAGCGTCACAACACGTCTCTATAACCAAGAGTCTCTCTGCTATAACCAGTGTCACAACACACCTATGTAACTCAAGGATCACTACCATAACCAGCGCCACAACACAACTATATAACACAAGGGTCTCTATCATAGCCAACGTCACAACTATATAACCCAAGGATCTCTCTGCCATAACCAACGCCACATCACAACTCCCCCCGGCCGTCAGGAGGTCTCATCCCAGTCAGCAGGAGGAGGAGGAGGAGGAGGAGGCACCTGCATCCAATACACCACACCTCCAGTGACCCGCAACGCATTTCAGTCGACTCCCGCTGGTCAGGTTGTGGTCGCCCCATACCACTGGGATCCACTCCTTTCAGGGAAAAGCTTTGCCTTGATTTAGTTCCGGATCGCTGAACGATTCCCTAAGGCTCAGAACCAGGCTTGCGAATGGTATGCTTTTCCATCTCATTATCTCCCGTTCCTTTCCTTTTCCACCGACGACCTCGCTCTGTAAATATTTCACTGGCTTGTTTCTTCTTTTTTTTTTTCATACAAGCGCTTCTTTCGGCGTTGAAAATCACTAGAATAATGTGAATGTATTTGTCGCCTATGATGGGAGAGAGACAGACAGACAGACGGAAAGACAGACAGGAAGAGAGACAGACAGACAGATAAACAGAGTACCTTTGAGCATCGAAAACTTAACCTGTGGAGTAAAAGATCACGTGTACAGAAAGAGGATGAAGGAAGGAAAGGAGAACGAATTCACGAGGGAAGTACAGTCATAGAAAAGGAAGGAGGACTTGGGAGGGAGGAATACACACAGGTCGATGAGAGCTGGAGAGAGAGAGAGTCAAGAAACAAGGCCATACACCATCTGGGCACATGAAATATGTGGCGAGATGATAAAAGACTATGGAATTAGCAAATAAAACGCTGGTGTTGGCGACACAAGGAAAAGGAGATGAGACGAGAAGGCAACTATAAAAGGCCTTCGACACGAGGAATAATTGATGACAAGTGCGCGTTGACAAGACCCACATCCAGTGGCAGGGAAACTTTGCCTCCTTGGTTTCCATAAGGATTACCTTAGTTCTGGAGAGGGGGAAAACGAGGTGCTTCAGATAATGGTCTTGATGTGCATCATATGAGTCAGGAATAAGCTTTTGGAGAGTGGTGTTCGCGTGGGAGTGGCGTAATACCCAAGAGGGAGATAGATAGGCATAAGAAATGTCACGTCAAAGACGGATGTTTTGAGATGAAAAAATGGAAAACATATTCTAGGTAGCCTCGCAGGATACAAAAAACATCGCGATATATTATGCCCTACAGCGTGAAATTAGACCTGCACCTTCCCTTTCCATCATTGCCTCGTTAATCAGACTTTTTAAGAAGCTTTTGGGCATAAACGGTACGATCCTTGAGCGCGAAGCGACGGTACGATCCTTGAGTACGACGGTGAAATCCTTGAGCAACGACGATGCGATCCTTGAGGGCGATGGTGCGATCCTTGACTACGACGGTGCGATGAGCACTACGTACCGTCGCACTCAAGAGTCATGCCGTCGTCCTCAAAAGTTGGTCCCCTCTTGCTTAAAAGGTCGTACCGACGTCTTCAAAAAGGTCGTACCGTCGCTCTCAAGGGTCGTACCTTCATCTTCAAGGGTCGTACCGTCGTCGTGCAAGAAGTAATTCCATCAACCCCCAAGGCCTCCGGAGGGAACGTGTGGTATCCGGAAATAAGACAAATCGTCGATTTTCGTATCTGGAATACCGAAGACATTTAGCCCCCAGGAGAGAGAGGGAGAGGGAGAGAGAGAGAGCCCGAGTTTTACCTCAGTATTTACAGAGTTTGCAGACTGACAAAAAGTCTGGTGGGCGCCATTTGTTTGAACCGACTTGAAGAAGTCTGGCAGCAATTCTTCTTCATCACCAATAACCCAAGAGAGTGAATTACTGGCGAGTTTACAGAGGGCGTTGGTGGTTGTGGAATGTGTGAGGGAGAGAGAGAGAGAAAACGCGAAGACCGGAGAGGGAAAACGGAGGGAAGATGAGGGAAGGGTGAACTAGCCTATATCTTTGTCCCATCAGATGAGGAAATACAGGTGGTGGACCAGTTAGTGTTTGTGTCCCATGTGATAACAATATAAGGTAATCGACCAAGTCACTGACTGACGAAGTCCCAGTAGACGACACACCACCCCCTGAATCCCTGAATCTTCAGGAGGACACAGAACTCGCCTCTTACTCTGTGAATCTGGTATATTCTATTTCGTTTCCTATTTGAAGTACACAGAGTTGATTTGGCAGAAAGAAAATATCTATTTTTTTATTGCATATGTACGAACATTTACGTTGCTATGGCTCCAGAGGGTGATCACAAAATATTTACACTCTGTGCACGATCATCACAAAATATTTACATTATTTACGTGATGAAATAAACTGCATCATTTAAACTTTTATTTGGATACATGTAAATTAGATAAAATGGGTTATTGCTCATGATAGCGATAAACAGTATTTTGTATGTAAATATCAGAATTAACTATTCACATGTTACTGTTGTCCCATAGTCATATGTAAAGACACACACACACACACACACACACACACATATATATATATATATATATATATATATATATATATATATATATATATATATATATATATATATATATGTATATATATATATATATATATATATATATATATATATATATATATATATATATATATATATATATATATTATACTTTGTCGCTGTCTCCCTCGTTAGCGAGGTAGCGCAAGCAAACAGACGGAAGAATGGCCCAACCCACCCACATATACATGTATTACGCCCACACACGCACATATACATACCTATACATTTTAGCGTATACATACACATACATACACAGACATATACACGTATACATATGTACATATTCATACTTGCTGCCTTCATCCGTTCCCGTGTGTGTGTGTGTGTGTGTGTGTGTTTTACTGAATCTACCTGTTCGAGATTACGCTTTGAGTTCACATATAACGTCACATTAGCTAAATTCCAGACAGAGTGGAAACAGATGTGTTGATGATATTCCCGGCATACACGACCCTTTCATAATGCATAACGGGATATAACTGGCATGTCGGTGCGCCTGTATAATTCTCCTCCGAACATGTCGCGCGGAGTACCATGTGAAAGGCACGTTTTGCCGCTCTCATATCATCCTCCACTGAACATATCGTAGATCACCGTCCTAGAGTTTGACAGTTTCATCTACGCGCTCGTAGCGCAGCGAGATCGGAGGCATTGGCCGGACATATTGACGCGTTGTTCTGGCTCTGGTATTTATATCTGGACAGGGGATGTGGAGAGCGAACCAGTTGGTTTAATCACGGCAAAATCCGCTGATGGTCATGAGCGACCTGATGGACCCAGCTCCCGGTAAAGCACTTGCAATAATTCAGTCTCAGATTTTGTACAAAAATCCCAGGTATGAGTAGGAGAAAAAAAAGGGGAGGGGGAACTAATGTCAACATTTTAAGTCTCGTATCTCGCGGGACAGCCTCTGTCGACGCGCCGCTTAAGCAACGTACCAATGACATCTACACAGTGCTGTTCTGTGGGGTTGGGTGTTTGCTGGCGGAGAGGAGGTGGTGGAAACAGTGTGTGTGTGTGTGTGTGTGTGTGTGTGTGTGTACAGTGGGTGTGCACCACCGAACGTGCTAACCTCCCTCCTGTGGTGGCTCGTCTGGGGGATCGTCCTCCTCGTCCAGAGGTGAGGGTGACTGAGATGGGGGACTGTCGTCCAGAGCTTATGGGTGGGTTTAGGTGGGGACTGTCGTCCAGAGCTTATGGTGGGTTTTAGGTGGGGACTGTCGTCCAGGGTTGATGATGGTTTAGGTGGGGACTGTCGTCCAGGGTTGATGGGGCTTTAGATGGAGAATGTCGTCCAGATTCAATGGTAGTTTAGGTGGGGACTGGCGTCCAGGGTTGATGATGGTTTAGGTGGGGACTGGCGTCCAGGGTTGATGGGGGTTTCGGTGGGTACTGTCGTTGTGTGGAGTTGTTGGAGGCACGTGTGGGGGGGCGGGTGGAGGGGGTGTTGATGACGGGTCAAGGTTTTGATGATGAGTGAAGGTAGGGATGATGATACAGGTTGATTGATGATTGTGGTGTAAAGATAATGTTGATGAATCAGTGGCGAGCAACGGAGTAGAACGTGGAGTGGGGTAAGATGTGATGGTGGAAGAGGTTGAGTGATGGGTGAGTGATGGTGGCGACATCACAGATGATGATGGTTGGCTCTAAAGTGACGGTACGATAGGGGAGCAATTGGGTACTCATTTGTGGTCATTTAGAGGTGATTTTGGGTGAGAGACGATGGTGAGTAAGAGGTAATTTGATGGGTCAGAGGTCGTGACGAGTCTGAGGTTCAAGATAGGTCAGAGGTCTTGAGAGAGAGGAAGTTACAGTGGGTCACAGATGCAGAGAGTAGGTCAACAGCGACGAGAAGGATCACAGAAATAACATAAGAGAGGAATCCACACCGATGCCCCCCCGACTTCCCTGACTTCATGCGAAACGTTCCTGATGTCGAGGTCAACAAATCTGGGGGCCCCCGTGTCTGTTTCTTCCTCCTCCTCCCCCCCCAACTGCTCTGGGGGAGCTGGCAGGCGGGGAAGGAAGCCGACGGAAAGTTTAGACATATTTCATAAATATTCAAGCAATATCTGGTAGTTGGACGCCGGAGGAGTCGACAGAACAAAACGACTTCCAAGATTTATACATACACTGGGCAGGGGTTGTGGTTGTGGTTGTGGTACTGGTTGTTGTGGTTGTGGTTGTTGTTTTGGTTGTAGTGGTGGTTGTGGTTGTTGTGGTTGTGGTTGTTGTTTTGGTTGTAGTGGTGGTTGTGGTTGTTGTGGTTGTGGTTGTTGATGTGGTCGTTGTGGTGGTGGTTGTGGTTGTTGTTGTTGTTGGTGTGGTTGTTATTGTTTTGGTTGTGGTGGTGCTTGTGGTTGATGTGGTCGTTGTTTTGGTTGTGGTGGTGGTTGTGGTTATTGTTTTGGTTGTAGTGGTGGTTGTGGTTGTTGTTGTTGTTGTTTTGGTTGTGGTGGTGGTTGTTTTGCCGTCTCCAGGAACCACTCCTCTCCGCATTTTTTCCACCTCGCCTCAGGAACTCTGTCACATGACACGAAACTTTTTTTCGTCTAAGTTTTGATACATAATTTCGTGATGTGTTATGTATATATGTATGTGGATCCTCTTTATTTTCCATTCATGTCCTTATCAACTTAGTAACCAGTTTTTGTGTATAGGTATTGTCTCTCCCTTATGAACTATTTTCGACAGTTGATAAGCGAAAGAGAATATTTTTTGGTCCATCACGAATATCTTTATTCTAAGGGAAGAAACATGTCGGAATATCAGTTGCATTTAAGTCTCTCTCTTGTGTGTGTGTGTGTGTGTGTGTGTGTGTGTGTGTGTGTGTGTGTGTCATGAAGACAGCAGACTAGACAGATCACAAGATTTTTTTTTCCCTTAAAAAAAAATGAGATCGTGTTTAACTAGGGTCTCTCTCTCTCTCTCTCTCTCTCTCTCTCTCTCTCTCTCTCTCTCTCTCTCTCTCTCTCTCTCTCTCTCTCTCTCTCTCTCTCTCTCTCTCTCCCACACACACACAGTTTCTGTCACCTAAGGGACACAATTCCAATTTGACGAGGACAACAGATTTCCCCCCCCTTCCCTGGGCCAACTTTCCTAGTTAGCAAAACCCGCTAATGAATTATCGGCCGCGCTTGTCGCTGGACGAGCGGACCATTTGTTGCCTTATGGCACATAACGCCAACACGGTCGCTTAATAAGGCGTTTTATAACCCGCCTGGCGAGCAGCCTACCCTTGTACGAAGATCGCTCCTTCTCCCTGCCGTAAGCAGGAGGGAAGGAAACCGATATGTATATATATTCTCTCTCTTCTCTAATCAAATCGCCTAAAAGAACAAAGCATCGAATCTAACACGAATTTCTTTGATTCGCCTGGTAAGGGTTTAACCTCGTGTGTGTGTGTGTGTGGGAGGATATGAGAGAGAGAGAGAGAGAGAGAGAGAGAGAGAGAGAGAGAGAGAGAGAGAGAGAGAGACAGACAGACAGACAGACAGACAGACAGACAGAGAGCTACAAGAAAAAATAAAAGATCATAGACCCAAAGCAATAAGATTATTCGGTCGACACAATGTTTCACAATGATGAAGTTGGTGGTGTGGATGGGTGGTTGGGGGTGACTGAATGGGCCAATGTTGATGGGAAGATAGGAGGAAAATTTCTCCCACAGCAGACAGGTCTCCCTTCTGTAAGTGGGGCGCCATGAAAGGCCAAATCAATATATTAATTTATCATGAAGCATTTTAGTCATCTCTTTTGACGGAGGGTAGTGTTCGACCCCAGTGCCTCTCTTGTCTTCAAAGCCTGACCAGTTCTCTCGCATGTGAGGGAGTACAGCACTGTGGAACCTTCTTCTCTTCTTATTGCTTGTATAACCGAGGCAGTTTGACCCCCCTTAACCTCCTCCCTTCCGGTAAGACTGAAACACAGTGAGGGTCTGTGTTGATAACACTGATCTCTCGTTCTTCGTTGACTGGTAACCATGATGTGATGGAACAAAGAGAAAAGAAAGAAGTAATTTCTATCACTAATCATCATCCGTCTGTGTCGGAGGCTTTCCTGTGGAAAAAAAAAAAAAAAAGACAAAGACACTCGTATTTCGGTCAGTTTTTTCTTTTTTTTTCAATGACGAACATCATAGTCGCTTGTGTGTGTGTGTGTGTGTGTGTGTGTGTGTGTGTGTGTCCTCCGATGATCACCTCAGCCTTCACGGTATAGTTTAAAGGCGCCGTCTGCCAGCGGCGTTGTGTCCACCCATCCTGCGGTACTTCGACGTCGCGATGACCCGCTTGAAGTGGGCCATAAGCTACCACCGCTTCTGGTTTACTGGAGAGTCTCTCTCTCTTTCATTGAACAGCTCTCTCTCTCTCTCTCTCTCTCTCTCTCTCTCTCTCTCTCTCTCTCTCTCTCTCTCTCTCTCTCTCTCTCTCTCTATCCTCTCGTTTGAGGTTAAGACTTGAGAAAAACTTTTTCCTGGGATTCCGTTCAAAGACTCTACGAGCTGCTGTTGGTCTCCGTCAGAAGTAAAGATGAGACACGAGGTAACCCCGGGAAACATCACGTTTACGATGGTCTCCACTTGTCTTGCACGTTGCTCTTGAGCCTAGGGTCACGGAGCTGTTGATGCAGCAGCTTAGGTGGGATGAACGCGATAGATTCGGGATGTTTGACGTCTATAGGTTGGTGGAGAAAGGGTTTCATAGTGAGTTACATGGATACGAACGAGGCGTCAGTGGTTAGATATTGATCTATATCTGTCGTAAGATGATGATGTTATTAATTAGATTTTTTTTTTCTATTTCCCTTGACATTATTCCCGCTGCTGGATGTCTGTCTCGTTGCTTTGGTGAGCTCTTTTATAAGGCAAAGACTCTGTCTGTCTGTCTGTCTGTCTGTTTATAAGGCAAAGACTCTGTCTGTCTGTCTGTTTATAAGGCAAAGACTCTGTTTATAAGGCAAAGACTCTGTCTGTTTGTTTGTCTGTTTGCCCATCCGTCTGTCCACTGGTTTCCCTCTCGCTTCCTCTACTTCCCTTTCTTCCCATCCTTATTAGTCTTAAGACTTTAACCCAAACGAGCTTACACTAAGACTCGCACGCCGTGTTAGTCATATTTATAGCCGAACTACACCCTGTGGTTCTCCCTGTCTTCAGAAATCCGATATCCTTTACTCCCTACGGCTCGTAAAACTGATCTCTCCTTACACTGGTTTGCCTCCAGTGATATCGGCAGGGGCCACAGCAGGACACCACCAACCCCTCACCACAGAGCCATCCACCACCCCCTCATCATGGGTCTCCAGTCCAACACCCCTCCACCTTCGATTCACAGCCGCCGCCACCACCACCACCACACACACACGCCCTCCACCTTGACTGTACGCAGCCCTGGGTGTGTTTCTGTTGTCTCCATCCTGTTCAGGGATCTGGGTCCTGCCTGAAGGAGTTTGTGGTCCTCTCGTCTGCCCTCCGTCAGGAGATGTGCTCTTGCCAAGTCCACAGAAGAAAAAGATTTCTCTCGTCTCCCTCTTCTTCTTCTTCTTCTTCACACCATAGTTAGAGGTGTTGTTCTTACGACACCAAATAGGAGGAGGATCAGAGAGTATGGTAAGTACAGGGTTTCTGAGATTATGAATACTAGATGCGATTTTACATGAATTAGCAAAGATAAATGAATGAGAAGGATATAGATTCCCAACACAAGCGTGGTGAGGAACCAGATTGCAATTTACCTTATTTGCACGTGAGATGAGCCATTAGATATCTGCATTTGTTGTATAATCTGTAAGATTCAATCCTGTTTCTTGTATTCCAATAACATAACATTTCCTCTCTAAAATATGCATAGGTTCATACAGCACCATGCATTGATATATAGATGTATATCAATACGTGTGTATATATATATATATATATATATATATATATATATATATATATATATACACACACACACTGCTGGCAGACATCTCATCGTCGACATAGCGACTATCCGAATAGGACAGCTCCGGGATGTTTTAGGATTCGAATGCATCAAACTATCCCTGGTCACCGGATGCCTCACACAGTAAGCGACCCCATAGATCCTTTATACAACACCCCGCGTCTATGTATATTTTGTCCGGTGGGCCGGATGTCTGGAGGGTTGGCTATCCGGTGGCCGGATTCTTTACATATTGATCAGTGTCCGGATACTTTACATAACGGGCAGATGCCGGACACTTTGCATAACGGTAGTGGATGGTCTGTTTTACATAATGAGCGCCAGTGGCTCACGTGACTCCAAAGCAGATGTCAGAGATGTTAAGGAAAAAAAAAAAAGAGAAGTGGGTGGGGGGGTCGGAGGAGGAAACGTTTTCTGTATCTGTCCAGTGCTTCGCTGGTTAGGGTCGTCCGTTCACCTTGTCCTCGACAATGCTCGGGGTTCGAAGCTCCGAAACGCACCACAGTCCTGACTGGTGTATCTGATGCTCTCCCCAGGGCTGCAGATGAGTGAGGAAACATCTCCCGTAGCCCTATAGAGGATAGCGCCCTCGATCCCACGGCCTTAAGCTTTCTCGTGGCTTTCTGTAACAGATTCCCTGTATGAAAATTAACATTCACCAGGAGTGTGGATCAAGGTTTTTATCCCTCTCAAACCCAGGAGAACTAAGCAAGAGTAATGAACTATGTAGAAGCGAGAGGCTATGGTATGATTCAGTAGTGCACTGAAATCATCCGACTGCAGGAGGAGCAGTAAGTACATTTACCAGTGGCCTGTGGTGCCGTGGGGGAGAGAGACCTCACACTGGCGCGGGGCTCTGCGTAGGGCTGCGAGTCTTACTGAGTGACACAGGAGAAAAATCATAACACCCTTCACTTACAACCTGAGTATTTTGAGACGAAAGTCATAACTCCTGCACTTACAGCCTACATATTTTTGAGACTAATATCATAACCCCTTTTACTCATAACCTACATATTTTGAGACTAAAATCATAACCCCTTTGCTTACAACCCACATGCTTTGAGACAAAAATCATGTTTGTGAGTTGATCTACGCCTGTCGACAACACATGAAGTTCAACTGTAAATTTTACAGTCTCCATGTTCGCCACACACACACACGCAGGTATGTATATATATATATATATATATATATATATATATATATATATATATATATATATATATATATATATATATATGTATGTATATATATCCTAATTGACAGTCATCTATATTGTATCTATAAGTATGGCAGCATCCATGTGCTGATACAGCAATTACAGCAGACTACCCATGGAACCGAAAATGAGTCGAATCAATTTACTTTTCCACAAGGTAAACAGACAATATCAAATGACACGTTTCTGATCTTATACACCTGGTCGATCATGGGTTGCAAAGATCTTATACACCTGGTCGATCATGGGTAGCAAAGATCTTGTACACCTGGTCGATCATGGGTTGCAAAGATCTTATACACCTGGTCGATCATGGGTAGCAAAGATCTTGTACACCTGGTCGATCATGGGTTGCAAAGATCTTATACACCTGGTCGATCATGGGTTGCAAAGATCTTATACACCTGGTCGATCATGGGTTGCAAAGATCTTGTACACCTGGTCGATCATGGGTTGCAAAGATCTTGTACACCTGGTCGATCATGGGTAGCAAAGATCTTGTACACCTGGTCGATCATGGGTAGCAAAGATCTTGTACACCTGGTCGATCATGGGTTGCAAAGATCTTATACACCTGGTCGATCATGGGTTGCAAAGATCTTGTACACCTGGTCGATCATGGGTTGCAAAGATCTTGTACACCTGGTCGATCATGGGTAGCAAAGATCTTGTACACCTGGTCGATCATGGGTAGCAAAGATCTTGTACACCTGGTCGATCATGGGTTGCAAAGAAGTTGAAACTTCCTCATTAGATATTGATAATCTGGCGACCGTGGAGAGACATGCGGATACGCGTGAGTTTTCGTTTTCATTCTGGACAAAAAACGGGAAGAGAATCACCCACTGTACGACAGCATTTAGCTGACGGTTCGTCGTTAAGGTCCACTAACAAGTTCCATCAGTCTTTCCGAAACCGACTGAATAGAACAGCAACACGCGAACGCCAATTTCGAAGCTGCAAGCTCTCCAGGAAATAGGCGAGGAAGGTTCTCTATGTTTCAACATCCAATTAGCTGGAACAATTAATCCAATTACTGATGAAAATGACCTGTAATGGTGGGGTGGGGTTGGGGGGGTGATGATGATTGACCCTCCCCCCCCAACAATTCACTCAGTCATAATGGCATTGTTTGTCTTGTAGATCCGAGTCGAGTTGACAAAGAAAAGAAAAAGAAAATAAAGAAATTTTGCATAATTACGATTAATTGCCCTTTTTTTTTATTGTTTTTTGTCTACAAGACGCAATCAATGGATGAAACATTACGAGAGAGGAAAAATTGCACGACGGGAACGCAATACGATTTCTTTTTTTTTCTTTTTTTTGTCGTTTTTGGTCGGTTGTTTTGACTTTATGTGTGTGTGTGTGTGTGTGTGTGTGTGTGTGTGTGTGCCTGTTAACTATCAGGGTCATTCCATAAGTCCGTCAGGGTCAAAATTATAGCCACCGTCTATGTAAAACATCTTGTTTTTGCACCTTCGGGTATTAAAGATAATTCTGAGACTCTCTCTCTCTCTCTCTCTCTCTCTCTCTCTCTCTCTCTCTCTCTCTGCATGTATGTATGTGGCATACAAAAGCTATACTTTACCATGGTATACTACGTTATACTTTGCCATGGTATACTACGTTATACTTTACCATGATGATATACTAAGGTGTATAATCACTTTTATGTAATATATTTGACTTCGTCTGTTAAATGGCCGCCGAGGTGGGATTATTTCTCTTAGTCACAAGGAAGAAAAAAAAAACATCGGAGTAAACAATGGAAACGTAAACATTCCCACGTCGCCAGCGCTGCCCCCCCCCCCCCCACACCACTATTGCCTGGTTATCGCTGCGGGAAATTCCACCTCTAGCCAGCCCCCCCCTCCCCCGGAGAATCGCCGGAAATAATGTGGTTTTCCTTCTAATGTCCCCGTGGGAAATACGTCGGCAGAAAATTGAAGAATTAAATGACTTGTTCTCTGGGGTCATTACTCTAGTGGCCTGAATCCCGGAGATATCCCATCCCACGGCCTTGAATCCCAGGGATATCCCGCCGCAACCCACCACCACCTCCACCACGGAGAGAGAGAGAGAGAGAGAGAGAGAGAGAGAGAGAGAGAGAGAGAGAGAGAGAGGGAAAAAAAATGTATTTTGCATATGAAAATTCCTTGATATCATCTTTGTCGTGGGGGTTTGGGTGGGTGGGTGGGGGAAGAAGAATTGCTGTGGTCTTGAAGAATCTCGTTTGCTGGAGGGAAAACGTGAAGACATCCTTAGCTGTGAGGTCAGATTCAAGTACAGACCTGCGCGCGTCGAGGCAACGCGTTGCCTCTGCGCGCGCGCACACACACACACACACACACACACACACACACTGCTGGAGAAGGGTTCGATCCCCCTGTACCCAAATGGGTCAGTAGACAACTAAGGAAAACCTGCAGACGTCTCTCAAAACTCTAACTATATTGTCTGCTTTCTCTTCTTTGATTGTCTGTAAGATAATAATAGTTAACACTAACCATTAACAGATGCTGTGCCAAGCTTCGTCAACACATCCAGCAAAAGTAATTAAGTCTAGGTATATATTTAGATAAATCCTTCTTGGTCAGAACGCTGCTCTATTGTAGAACTCGAATGGCATTTCTGAATCTGTTATCGCATCACGAACTGGGCTAATGTGGTTATATAAACCCCTTTTGAAACGCGTGGGGATTTAAAGGAAACATTGCGCGCAGAAAAGATCGTCCTTTGTTTCACGATAATGGACCTGGGTCCGCCTCCTCCTCTCTGCCAGGACCTCTAGCCCTCCACCACCACCACAACGCCTCCACCACCACAAACACCACAGTACCACCACCACCACCACAGCGCCTCCACCATCACCACCACAACGCCTCCACCACCACAGCGCCTCCACCACCACAACCACCACAGTACCACCACCACCACAGCGCCTCCACCATCACCACCACAGCGCCTCCACCACCATCACCACCACAACAACCACCTCAAACACATCGCCACTTCCACCACCACAAGAACACCACCACCACACCAACGCCATTAATGTATTTGTATTTGTCATGTTCATCGTGGAGGAAAATACGTATTTGTGTATTTGTTATTGCCAACACAGGCAGACGGAAGGCACGTGTGCCCTACTTCCAGGTGCTTGGTAAGTGGAAACGATAATGCCATTTTAAACGCTGGGGGTTTTTTTTTTGTCTAAAAGTTTCTGTCGGTGGTTAGGACAATTGTGCTCTTAGAGCTAAATGTTTCGTTCAGTCGGAGTCATCATAGAAAAAAAGAAAAAAAAGAGGAAGGAACATTTTGGATCAGGAAATTTTGATGTGACAAGTGAAACCCATTGGAGATTATTGATGGAAATTCACAGTGGGGTTTCAAGTCTTCAAGTCAGCCTTTAAACATGATTTCTGAGACACGAGGAGTTTTCACGAACGCACGAAGCTTCACGAACGGAAGATGCTTCACGAATGTTATAAGAAAATACCCTACGAATCATCCATGCGAACGATTCGTTCATTGCTTACGAATTTTTAGATTATGAAAGGGACTTTGGGGGTTTATCTTCACAAAGATACATCAAGTAAAATTTCAGTTGTTTAGTTACATACCAAAATTTAAAGATTAGCAGCTTTGTCAATTTTAGTAAATATATCTTTAAAAGATGTTCTTATACGTTACGAGGATTTTCACCATTAGAAAAGAGTGCAACTGTATATAGATAACGCGCACCAGTTATCCAAATATCATCTTTTTTTTCAAAGTCTTTGCTATATGACGATTTGCCTACAGAGACATGACCACATGAGGCGTAATACTTTTTGGTCTTATAGACAAATAAAAGTGAGAACTCTCTTTTCGCGTAATCGTAAATGGGAAATTTTTTTTTTATTATAGATGCAAAAGCCATCCATTCGCTGCCGGTGTACCTAACAGGAATATGTGTCCTATTTGATAATGATATGTGATCCAGTTCAGAGGAGGAACGGGCAAAGAGATTTTGTTTTAACCCGCTGATGCCACAGTTGCTGCCGTGTCGGTTTGCAGAGGTGAATTGATGAGTTCATTGAAACGGTACAACTAGAATGGGAATTGATTGGAGCTCTTTGAAAAAAAGAAAAAAGATGTGTGTGTATGCATTCGTGTGTATGTGTATATATAATCTCGACGAGGAGGATATCATCATTTCAAAGGAGTCCATTTCCTCAGCTGTTGATCGAAGCGCTGTCTTGAAGCTGCAGGAGCCCTTGGAGAAGGAATCATAAGGTTGAAAGAATATATATATATATATATATATGTATATATATATATATATATATATGTATATATATATATATATATATATATATATATATATATATATATATATATATATATGTGTGTGTGTGTGTCGGGAAGTTGAAATTACCTCCCCACTGGAGTGGTCGAGGCCTTCGACCCTCTTCCGAGGTGCTCCACACTTGGACTTTTGCTACCATCTCCTCCTCTGGCGGCTTTGACATCGCTCCTTACACCAGTACTTGGAGATGTCCTTCTCTAGGTTGCAGGATGCGTTAATTCGTCCTTCCTGGAAGCTCCCTGAAGCCCTTGAAAGCCACACAGGGGCCCCCGGCACACAATCCTATCTGAAAGTTTAGTGGTGTTGCGACTAATCCACAACTTAACACCGTGGACGAGAAGAATCCCTTTGCGCCCGGCACACACGTTGTAATTGCGGTCGTCAGGATGCAAGAGATATCTGCCAATGGTCGTGTTGAGATCAAGCCTAATGCCAGCCGAGGCAAATATCGAGTCTTGATTAAACATTGGCTTCGCGCAGTTCGGCTCGCGAGGACCAAGAAGTAATCTTATTTCTCCGGCTTTTCCCCCGGGCCACATCGATGGCGGAACTTCACCATTGTGAGGCTGAAGAAACGGTAGAGTTCGACAGTTTTTCTTCTTTTTTTCCGGCGGGTCGTATGGTCGTGAGGTCCTAATGCTCCAGCTGCAACGAGGCTGGTGGGTCTACACTCTTACGGCTCTCGTGTCTTTGTTGACCTGCTGCGTAACCACAGTGAGTTAGCTTGAGTTATTCTTATGCCACCGGTAGCTTGGGCTCCGATGTTGGATGGTCTTTGTCAGCTCGAGTGAGGGTGTGTGAGGTGCGTATACCCTCACTCCATCTCACTCACCTTATCTATCATAACCTGTCTTCAGGCAATTATCCATGTGCCAAGTGTAGATATCATAATAGCACGGTAGGTTTGTATACATCCTTAAGAACTTAGTTCAGCTGGATACGTATGAATCATTATAAGGCTTGCGTATCATTTATCATCCATACTTAGCAGTACCATGCCATTATCATTCAATTCTTTATTATATTTATCTCTCTACTGAGCTGCCGTCACATCTACTACATTCGTAGCAAGTAATGGTCAGCATTGAGAATGAGTTTGCATCATTAACCACCTATGGTCCTCAGAGTAATCAAGTAACCGTTCGTGAATATTGCAGAACCTTCTTTTATCCAAGCCTTCTGGATACTGGACATCATCATCGTCTCTCCTGGGCAACGCACGGGATTCTATCTCATCTTAAAGAGACCTATGTAACGCAGTCGGCGTGTCTCTCCGGGCGACATTCATGTCTTGGCAAGCAAGGGAGTTCCCACGTCCATTAACCTTATTCCGAGACCGACGTCGGGTTACCCTGACGCGGTCGGAAAAACGATACGGGTAGCGTTTTCAGCCGAGGTGGATGAGCGAAAGGACGACCACTTGAGAAAATGGGTCGCGCGGGGGGGGCGGCGGCGGCTTGGGGGAGGAGGAGGAGGAGGTGGTGGGGATACCTGCGTGTGGAGGTCCTGTGGTGAACGACCCTCATACCAAAGACGTGTGTGTGTGTGTGTGTGTGTGTGTGTGTGTGTGAGAAGGTCATCATCTGTCGGCTGGCGTTCCCCCATGCCCGAGTCAACAAATAGAATGCGAGATACTTCCACGTTCGACTCCCTCATAATGAGCCACGGTCGCTCGGCTGGACCAATTTAAAAGTGATTTGTAGCATGAAATTCAGAGAGGCCGAGTGAGTAGCTGCCCGTGTCTGCACAGCTCCTCCTGATGGTGTTGGTCAGGTCCATTTTTTTTTTTTCTAATTCATTTACTTGCCATTCTGTTTACACGACCCAATTCAACATCAAAGTACGTTGAGAGAGAGAGAGAGAGAGAGAGAGAGAGAGAGAGAGAGAGAGGGGGGAACATGACTGTCTTCCGTGTCAGGTTTTCATTCGCTCAGTACCTTCCGTATAAACAGTTTTGTGCTATATCGAATTCGTCCTCATCCCTCAAGTTCGTGGGAGAACAAACGTTCCATACTGCATTCTTTCATCGTCGACATTACGTCATGACAGAGACGATGCGTGTGTCAAGAGAAGACGCTTCTTGTAAGAGGTATACTGTCAGATGAAGGCGCTGGTTTGTCAGCCCGTACATCACAGAGAAACGAAGTTCAAAGAGCAATGACTTCAGTAGAAACAAGAACGCAGAGTTGCTGAGACGTAATGGTCACAAGAACGGATCGAGTAGATATAAAAAAGAAATAAAAACGTCCGAGTGATTTGCATAGATGTTGTATAAAGATAAGGACAGAAACTTCGAGGGAAATGTTTGCATATCGTTTTGCTACGAAGTCGCGGTACGCCGACGTGAGATCGATCACCCGAAGAAACTTTTCATCGAAGTCAACAACGCATGAGAAGATGGGGGTCGACTGAAGCACCGGCCATTGTCAGGATGTCGTTGGTGCTGGACGGTACAAAACACAGAGGAAACTTAATAGAATGACAACTGGTCAGGCATTTCTGTCCGTCACGTTTGATCAAACGACGGGGACAAAGAACAGCAGAAATGATAGAGGTTTCGTATCATGGATCCAGTCAGCGTCGTGGGTACAGTCTCTTGTGGGCTCAAGACCTCGTAAAGTAACTCATCTTATCTGTTCATTTATCTAGGAGTAACCCAGTACCCCTTTTTGAGGGTGATATCCCCAGGATGTTTTTTCTATTTCTTTTTCTCCAGGGGCTCCTACAGCTCCAAGGCTGCGCTGCGCTCATGATTAGGGGTGGGATGGGTGGACACCTTTGAAGCCGGGAGTTTTTCACTGGTGAGCCCCCATTTCTTTAACTTTTTTTTTTTCATCTAACACAGTCAACTAAAGATTTCTGTTTTCTGTCTTTTTCTGCTGTATTTTCATATCTCTCGTTCCATCCGTCCACATCTTTATATATTTATGAAGCGGTAGTTGAAGTAAGACGCTACAGCTCTTATATACCTCGGTTATAACACCCAACTCTATCATAACATCCCCTGTATTCCCTCCCCTCTCACCACTCACTGTCCCTCTAAGGGAACATCAAACTCCCTGAAACTCTCCCTTTGTCCTCACCTTCATAATGCATTCATCATTCCTCTCCTCTCTCTCACGTTACCCCTCGCCGTTCCTCCCCATCCACAGGGATGTCATCTTACCACCACCACCTCCTCCTACTCACCTTTCTGTACACTCACCCTCCGTAACATTCCCAGGGTGCCTCTCTAACACGCCTCCCTCCTCTTTCACGAGTACGGATTTGGACCACCTCCTCTCCGCCTTAGCCAATTCATTTCTTGCCTTCATTTCCTCTATGAAAACCCGACAGTTTCATTGCCTTGCACTCATCAGAACTGCGCCAAACCTCGTCTTGGGGTTAAAGTTGTTTTACCGACGGTGTCTCGTTTTGTGTTCCTGTGGCATCAGGCAAGGCTGCTCGGAACCAAAAATGTTTCCAGGAAATACGAATTTTTTTTTTAACAAGAAATTGCTCCAAGTTACAGCATAAAAAAATGTAAGATCGAATCGCTTTACTAGAAATTGCTCAGAGTTACAGCATAAAACATGTAAGATCGAATCGTTTTGCAAGAAACTGCTTCAAGTCACAGTACAAAATCATGTAATATCGAATCCTCACTTATTGTCGTGATCATATCTGTAATCCAACATCATGTTGTAATGTACTCCACATAAATGTTCTTTGGACGTTATCTTCGTTGTGTACACCTTGTGAATGCATCCACTTTTAATCCCGGAGTTCTTTGCGAACTTGTAATGAAGGATGTTTGTGATATTGGTCGATAAATCTTTCCAAACGGTCTCCTCCTTCCCTTATAGACCTGAACTATGTGGATGATTCTAAACTTTCTCAAGATATCTCTGAAATCGAAGCTGCTCGGCGTCCGTGGTGATAGAAAATGACAGATCATTGTCTTTAAAAAGAAAAATCTTCAGAAGTTCATTCTGATGTATGGATGCACTATTTACAACCTTTACACAATAATGAATAAAACTTCGGTGGAATTAGGCAAAAGGTCCTGATGATAAGGACGTCCGTGGTGTAGCGGTTAGCGTTCCCGACCGTGACGCATTCACGGGCCCGCCAAGGGTCGAGGGCATAGGTTCGAATCCTGGTTGTGGCAGTCTGTCCACAGTCAACCCAGCTGTTCCTCCACGCTGAAAGGGTTGGGTAGATAAAATGGACAACTGGCTCAGGCTAGGTTTTATATATATATATATATATATATATATATATATATATATATATATATGTGTGTGTGTGTGTGTACAGTATAGCGTTAATGAGCTGGCCATTCTTAGGGTCTCAAAGGCCCATGCCGTCACAGGTTAACATCAAAGAAAATAGGTCAATAAATTTACTAGAGAAACGCCTTTTCTAGCCAGATAGGCTTCTTTACCAGGCTGACAATAAATAAGCGTCTATAGTAAACATACTGACACATGAAAATATGCAGAACACGTTGCAGTAAGCATGACAGTCAGTGTTACAAACTTTGACCAAAAAGACTCTCCTCCCTCTCCTCCTCCTCCTCCTCTTCACTCACAAGTCTAGGGGTTTTAACTGCAACTTTGATCTCAGGAATGTGAGAGAATGAACGAAATGTGAAAAGGTATTCCGGTGAGGCGAGATGGTCTCCAAGGATTCCCACATTCCAACACTGTCTTCCCTAAACTTAATTTTTCACTCTCAGAATTGTTGACATAGCACTGTGTGGCGCGTGGCGACACACACACACACACACACACACACACACACAGGAGCCCACATTCTTCCCTCAAACATGTCGCATATCATGTAGATGAGCAGCCTGGCGCGTGGGAAACCACGGCCCAGTAGTATAAGCAGCGAGGTGGATGCTACACTACGCCTGTGTGTGACGGGGTTAAGGAGATCGAATCCCTTGTTGACCCCGGGTCGAAGAAGAATTCCCCTCCTCAGCTTCCCGTCAAATTCTTTGGTTTCCTCCGTGTGTGTGTGCGTGTCCGTCTAAGTCATCGGTATTAGTGGTGGCCGTATGCATTTTGGACGCCATTCATCATGACTCGTTGTTGCCTCCGTGGCTGGCAAAATACCACAGGCGAAGCACTATGGCCAACGGCAAAGTACCACAGGCGAAGCACTATGACCACCAACACCGCGTTTTTCTTTCTGGAATCTCGCTGTCAGGTTGCAAAATATATCGTCCATTTGCATAATGTTGACCCCTCCCCCTCTCTCCTCCCCCAGCCCTCCCCTCAAGGTGGAAACATGGACGGTAATGTAAGTATTAAACAACGCAACTTGCTCGTTATTATCAGCGTTTTTTTTTTTTCTTTTCTTCCTTTTTTTTCGTAGGAAGATCAATAATGTCTTTTCGATATACGTAAGTAGGAATACTTCGTAAGATGTGCCGGGGGTGGATCAGAGAGGAGGAGGAGGAGGAGGAGGTCCCACGTCGATGGCTAGGGGGGGAGGAAGGTTGGGAAGACGTTGGTGCGATCAGCGATGTGAGGCTACCTCGCCAGCAGACGACCCCGCTCTGAACAAGGCGGGTGATCTGAAGACGACGTTTGTGGTATAAAACGTGATAGAGAACATCGCGCGTTAGTTTATGTATAAGACGTGATAGAGAACATCGCGCGTTAGTTTATGTATAAGACGTGATAGAGAACATCGCGCGTTAGTTTATGTATAAGACGTGATAGAAAACATTGTGCGTTAGTTTGTGTATAAGACGTGATAGAAAACATTGTGCGTTAGTTTATGTATAAGACGTGATAGAAAACATTGCGCGTTAGTTTATGTATAAGACGTGATAGAAAACATTGCGCGTTAGTCTATGTATAAGGACATGATAGAATACATTGCGCGTTAGTTTATAAAACGTGATGGAAAGCATTGCGCGCTAGTCTCTCCAGAAAGTTCACTGATATTTGGATATGACCAACGTTAAGTTCAGTGAAAGATATGTAGGTTGTTAGCTGCTAGTGTTAGCGTCATTTTAAACCTATGTTTCGTGACGAAAGAGAGGTCATCTGATATATTCTCTTACCAGCAGTTCGCACTCGAGTTCGATGTCAGTTCGATGCACAAAAAAAAAAGAAAAATGACATTGAAAGACAACGTCTCGTTCTGATGGACATGTTTTGTGAAATAATGAAACGAGCAAGTGACTCAGCTTTGGATCCGTCTATTTCTCTCTTTTTTTCTTTCGCTCTGGGTTTTGCTCGCCTCGCCAGATCACCCAGTTCACACCGGCATTGATTCCCGGCTCCAAGTTAGTTCTTTACCGTCCCGTCCGCTGCCCCAATCTCAGGTGTTGGTCTGCCGTGAGAGAGGGATGATATTCCCGGCGGTGTCGCTGCATCCTCATGACTTAACCCTCTTGAGTATTTTACGGCGCGGCTGTAGGCATAAACATGTCCGTTCTTCAGGTTCCAATATCCGGCTGCGTCCATTGGGTCCTCCCTCTCCTGCAGTGTGGAGGGGAGGATTGCATGTCGCTGAACACTGAACACTTGTTCGTTTCTGAATTCTGGTTTTCATGCCGGAGGAGGAGGAGGAGGAGGAGGAGGAGACGATGGTAGCCAGCATCCGAAGGCTTCAGGAGACTCGCCAGGATTATTAGGGCGCCATTCGAGAGAGAGAGAGAGAGAGAGAGAGAGAGAGAGAGAGAGAGAGAGAGAGAGAGAGAGAGAGAGAGAGAGAGAGAGACGTTGGCTTGTGGTATTCCCAGACGCCTCTCCACCGAGCGGGCGGATCCTCAAAAGTCATCGACGGAAAGGTGTCGTTAAATGCCTTCCCGGAGCTTCTGTGTTGAGCTAAACCTCTTTCCTACCTCCCGCCCCCCAAATCATCTGTCTCTCACCCCAAAGAAAATGACGACGCTTGACTCTGTAGTCTCTCTCTCTCTCTCTCTCTCTCTCTCTCTCTCTCTCTCTCTCTCTCTCTCTCTCTCTCTCTCTCTCTCCCTCCGCTTTCGGCGGGCTTGGAACCGCAAGTTGTGGACGCGACTTGTGACCTACGCTTACAGACCGGGCCTCGTCTACCGTCCGGGAGTCGCGTATGGAACATAGTGGTGGTGGACAAGACATGAGGGTAATGTCACCCAGGGTCTACAAAGCCTTACGAACTTGGCCACGAGTGAGTGTGTGTGTGATATTCCCTCATCGTGAACAAGTCCCTTAGTTTCCCCTCCACGAACATAGCGGCAGGAGAGGGAGAGAAAAAATTACATATGTGTAAAGGCATAGAAGAAAACGGGAGAAAACGGGTTACGTGACCTCCCTTGTGTGTAGGGGAAGACAGCCATGTTTGAGGCAGATGGTGGCCATGTCGAGGCACGGGATCCCAGATGCACCAGAAGGGGAAGGACGAGGGTGACGTCTGTTTATTGTACGAGTATAGACGTCGGCCTCAAGGGTTGGAGGTTGACCTGGATG
>NC_092242.1:5911864-5934364 GCF_036320965.1 Panulirus ornatus
CCTGAGAGTCTTCTGATATTATACCCCTGAGAGTCTTCCCCCTGAGAGCCTGCTCTGAAAATGGAAATAGTTCACTTCCGGTACACAGCGAGGGAGGGAGGTTGGTCGACGACCAGTGAGCGGGGTTGGGGGAAAAGGGTCGAGGTCGACCTTAAGAACGTAAAAAGAAAAAAGAAAAAAAGGAAATGTCTCTATCTTGAGTTCGCTAGAACTTGAAAACTTTCTTTTTTCGTTTCTTTTTGCTTCTCCCTTTATTTCACCGTTGTTCATTGGCTCCTGAATGAGATGTTTTCAACGGCTGTTAACTTGTGTGGACAGATTGAGCTGTTACGCTGTACAAGGTAATGGTCGGACTGGTATATAAGTGAGGGTGTCTTAACATGTATGTAATGCGTCAGGTGGACGCTCCTCACACGATCATTTACGACTTGATGCCTTGAAGAAAAGCAGAATCATTTTATGTAAACAAAATCCTATTTACGTTACTCAGAAATAAAAAAAGAAACCGACAAAATTTAGAGTAAATATTTACGAGTAAGAATATTTCTTTTAACAAAATGGTTGTCATTTTGTGAAGACAGTGACAACATAAGGTATTCCTTTCACAGTATTGTATAATTCCTAAATAGAACGACTTTCGCATAGATAAAATAAAAAAAAAAGATATTCACTTTTACACAGAGATAAAAAAAAAAAGAAGATTCATATTGTGTTGTTTCGAACCCCAAAAAAGAGATTCACGTCGTGTTGTTTTGAACCCCTTATGACAACGGGTCTGGAAAGGGGGTTAAGCGACCATCGATCGCGTCTCGCAGCAGAGGCCTCTCTTGAATGGTGTATAAGACATTACATACAATTACATAAAGTGTCCAGTTCCGTCATTCAGTTCCAGGAACTCACTCACTCTCCCTCCTCCTCCTCCTCTGGATTAGATGCAGAGTTTATGTTCGCCATAAACATAAAGACAGAAGAGCTCGTTCCCTCTCCAGATTTCTTGATATTTTTTGCTTTTTCGTATCTCATTTGAACAAGACTCGTCTTGAGATTCAGCATTTGACCTCGTTTATGGTTTTCTTCTTCTTCTTCTTCTTCTCCCTCTTCTTCTTCTCCCTCTTCTTCTTCTTCTCCCTCTTCTTTTTCTTCTTCCTCTCTCTTCAGTCAGGCCTACAGACTTCTTGGTCGTTTGGCAGCTAATCACTACGCCATAGTAACGTCTGTTTCTTTCCTTTCGCAGCCAAGCTTTAGAAATCTTTATCTTTTTTTTTTATAGAGCCAAAACCCCGTTACTCTCAAAAAGGCAGGTTCTGCACCTTCCCAAAACCATATATATATATATATATATATATATATATATATATATATATACACTCGATGCATTCCTATGATAAACCTCGCCAGACAAATAAACTCTGAAACTCCAAACTTTCGACGTATTTCCTTCATAATAAATGGCTTGAAATATAGTCGAAAGTCTGAGTTTCTGTGTTTACTTTCGAACAAGGTTTTCTCATATATATATAGATAGATAGATAGATAGATGGATATAGATAACTGGTATAAGGTCTTCAGTCTCACCACATGAATAATCTGAGACACAGATGCTGGCTGCGAAAAGACTCCACATTCCACTAAAACCAAACGCAAAATTCTACACCAGGGAAGAAAAAAAAAAAAGGTTTATAAATAATTTGGAAACCCTGGGGTTAGATTACTGAAGTCTAACCCTGCCCCTCGCGGATCAATTAGACTTAATGGAACTGTCACTCATGATCAGTCAGGATGGAGGAGGAGAAGGAGGAGGGGATCAGCCAGAGCCTGCCTGGGCTGGTGTCCCCAGACGGCCTTAGGGGGAGAGTGAGTGGGGGGGAAGGGGGTCGGTTCCCCCTTTCCCCCAAGAGGGAAGGACGCTAAACGAGGAGCGGTGCCCCTCCTCCTGGTGCTTGTGTTAAGGGAAGGAATCGCGTGACGACCCTGATTGCTTAACCAAGGCTCCTGTGGTGGCTGAAGATTCGTATTTACTTAGGTGTTCGAATTTCCAAAGACTTGCAAAAAAAGAAAAAGCGGTTGCTTAAGGTAATCACACCTCAAGGCATGACTCCCATTCTTAGCTGACTTAAGGCACTGTTTAAAACCGCAACGAATATGAACGAATGAGAGAGAGAAGAAAAACCTAGCGTATGCCTTAGCCTCAGAAAGCTTTTATGCACCTCTGTAAAGGTCATTTTAAGATTTCCCTGTCGCTGGATCGTGTAAAAGTTTGAGGGTTGTGAGACATCGCCAGCATCTCCAAGAGGTTGTCTTCACCTCTTGGTATTTTCCATTCTTTGTGGAGGTGAGGGATTGGTTCACAGTTGTATGGGACTAGTTGAGGGAGCCGCTTCTTGTTCACATATCCTATCCTATCCTGTCTTTGTTCACGTATCCTATCCTATCCTATCTTTGTTCACATATCCTATCTTCAATTATCCTGTTATTTCATGTGTGTCAGAAATATGGCATAATTTCACCAATACCACCTTGATTGCGAAGGGTGTGTCCATCTCGTGCCTTTGAAGGATGTGTGTTGGAGAGGGATTCAAGAGAAGGTCAGGAACATGTTGACCCACGCTGCTATAGAGGGAGCCACCAGACGCGTCTTGTGGTCTTGAGGACAAAGGAACTGTCCACGTACGTACTGACGGTGTATACAGAGGAGAAGTCTCAAAGGAGGACAGAGAAGGGGGAAGGTCTCTTCCCGTGTGTGTGTGTGTGATTAAGGAACTGGTCTACATGTGACTAGAGATGACTGTTTACAAATATGTTTGAGCTTTTCCTACGAGAATTGTGTATTTGTGTCCATATTCGTGTAATTACCTGTTATGACTACCTTTTTGTACTCTGCTGGGTGGGAGTTTTACACTCGTGGGGGGTCTCCTTGTGCGTATGTATATAAATGTGTGTCGGATGAATAGAAACTAAATGAGTCTCTCTTGTTGCTTGCGATCTCCATTTTCTAAAAGCCGTCTTTGTTACGCCTCCGTCATTCATTAGCTGATAGCCCCCTCCCACCCCCCACTGTCCCTCTCCTGCTCTCTCTCTCTCTCTCTCTCTCTCTCTCTCTCTCTCTCTCTCTCTCTCTCTCTCTCTCTCTCTCTCCTTTCATTATGCCTGGATACTCTATCTCGCTCATTTACTCCAAGATCACCTCCCTTTTTTTTTTTTTTTCCAGAAGACCCAAGTGGTAAGACGACCTCTCCTTTCCCCCCATCCTTCTTTTTATTTCCTTCAGCTCCTCACCCTAAAAGACTGACTTTCCTCATTACAGAGAAGTGTAAGTATAATGGCCTCTTTATAATCCTCGACTTGTTCTGTCTCCAGACGTTCTCTTCCTTGACTAATAGCCTCTCCAAGCCATGACTCCTGATGGCATTACGTGGGCTCAAGTTCCGCGTATTCACTTTAACCCCAAGTAGCATTTCTCTTCCCTCTCTCAGCATATATACACATATATATATATATATATATATATATATATATATATATATATATATATATATATATATATATATTTTTATTTTATTATACTTTGTCGCTGTCTCCCGCGTTTGCGAGGTAGCGCAAGGAAACAGACGAAAGAAATGGCCCAACCCCCCCCCCCCCCATACACATGTATATACATACGTCCACACACGCAAATATACATACCTACACAGCTTTCCATGGTTTACCCCAGACGCTTCACATGCCTTGCTTCAATCCACTGACAGCACGTCAACCCCGGTATATCACATCGCTCCAATTCACTCTATTCCTTGCCCTCCTTTCACCCTCCTGCATGTTCAGGCCCCGATCACACAAAATCTTTTTCACTCCATCTTTACACCTCCAATTTGGTCTCCCTCTTCTCCTTGTTCCCTCCACCTCCGACACATATATCCTCTTGGTCAATCTTTCCTCACTCATCCTCTCCATGTGCCCAAACCACTTCAAAACACCCTCTTCTGCTCTCTCAACCACGCTCTTTTTATTTCCACACAGTGACCCCTTTTCGAAGTTTACAGTCACAGATACACCCCTCTGTCGGATGGGAAGACTAATGGATCAGAAAGGTCCAGACCGGATCATCTGAGAACGGTAAGGGAGGAGACGATACATCCAGAATTAAGGCTTGGAAGTGCCCTGCTACTGACCGCAACGCTTTGGAAATATCATTTGTACGATGACCCGTTTTGTGCGTACAGAGTGACGGAGGTCTACGCTCGTGGGACCTCACAATTCAATCCTAATATTCCCTTAATGTTGTAGGGTCGTATATGTTATCCAGTATATATTTTATCTTAAACACTGGCGCTTTCGTATATTCAGTGACACGAATCTCGAATAAGTAGAGCGTAACGGAGACGACGAAAAAAAGAATGGTATCTACTACACGTATCTACCACACGAAACATGATCCGATTTGCGTTGAACAGTCGTTGGAACGGGACGAGTTTCAAAGAGATTTGAGACGCAATTACGAAATGATACTCTCCGTATAACTGGCTTGGGTTCCTGTTCAGGAACGCGGTGTGCTGGAACTACACACACACCACTCTACTACAGGATCCACTGGTGAGGGCGCGGGTCATATTAGCATCGTTAGCTGACCAAAGGCCAGTCCTCTTGTGGTCCTCCTAGCTGGAGGGGGGACTGCTGTGACGGAGCCACACAGGGTCCCTGACAGTCACCGGTGCCATTCGGAAATGGACGGAGGTTAGAGACAGCGGCCATAACTCGATTCTGGTCATCATTCCGTGATTATAGTCAATTCACAGACATCAACAACCCACCGTCCCACACCAGATACTCCTCCGTTATTGACCGTATTGAGCCGATGACTTAAGAAGCAAAGCAAAAACACGTAAAGACTGACTGCCCACTTGATGTTCCCCAATTGGATCTTGGATTTGTCATCTCGTTTTCTGTAAGTCCTTCCATCCACGGGAATGTCCCACGAAATGCATTCGACAGTTTTCATTTTGGGAGAACGTAAAATGTGTTTATCTCACTGACAATGTTCGTAGATGTTACCTTTTCAGATGAATCATATGTAAACCATGAAATACAGGGACATATAGTTTGAGGAACTGTGTGTGTGTGTGTGTGTGTGTGTGTGTGTGTGTGTGTGTGTGTGTTCCTTAAGATGTAACGCAACATAGCCCTTAACTGAATACGTTCTCCTCCTTGTTATTCTTCAACTGAATGATAAGAACATTTTTTTACTCTTTTGTCATCGGGTTATGCAAATCACTCCCATACAACAGCGAGCCGCGCGAAGCATTTATGTCGGTCTTATTCTTGAAATTCCCCCATAAAATTGATTGATAGTGTGTATCTTATCTGTATTCCCCCCACCACCCGCGCCTCTCACCTCCAACATAAAAAAGATAATGGGTGTTTTACCATACCGGAGCAAAATGGAAATGACTGCACCTCACAAATAACAAAATGGTTCTTTTATGTACGTAACTACGAATACATCTGGCTTTTGAATTGGTAATACCGCGCGCCCACACGAACAGATGGAAGGACTATATTGGCATGATTTATGTGAGCCAGACTGAGTGAGTGCCAGCCAGACTGAGTGCCAGCGAGTAACATCGATTTCGACACCGGGAGCAGGCTCTGCTGGGCCTCGACTCATGTCACAGAGGATGAGATTGTAAACACACCCCAGCTCTGGTGTCGGAGATTTTCAACTGTACTCATAAATTCCCCGTACTTGAATACACTGGCTTACAGTGAGCTCTGTCATATCTGTAGATTTGTGTGTGTGTGTGTGTGTGTGTGTGTGTGTGTGTCATCCCGCTCTCCGAGGTCTGTTTGTAAGGCTAATTTCTCGTGCAGCTTTTAGCCGCGTGGAACGTCACTGTGTATCACAAGCGCAAGATCCGCAGGTCAATCTTAAGTCTTCTATCATCATAGCGTCGAAGATAAATATTCGCGTGACCAGGACGTAACACAAAGGACCTTCGTCAGGTGCTCACGAAGCGGAGTGTGTGTGTGTATAACATGGTCGGGGGGAGGGGGTACGGACTTTCTTCAGCGCGTCAGAGGCGATGGGAAATGCGAGTGCTTCTATCCTCCTAAGCTACCAGTGTGGCATCGCCAGATATTTTTTGCGCGATTGTGTAAGAGTAGCGCGGACGCCATATACGTAGTCAGGCGGCCAACACACCGTAAACCCTTGGACGATGATACGCCGTTATCTTGTGAGCACGACACCCTCATGATCACCAATGATCTAACACACACACACACACACACACACACACACACACACACACACACACAGCCTTCTGTAGTAGCAGAACACTGAGGCACAGAATACGAGACAGAGAGAGAGAGAGAGAGAGAGAGAGAGAGAGAGAGAGAGAGAGAGAGAGAGAGAAAGGGAGTTAGAATGAGATACCGAGTGCATTAGAGTATGGGCGGGCGGGAGTAGATGATCACTTAGGGAGATAAACGCCATTGATTTGTCTCCGTCTGACCGATTGACCATCCCTGACACTTGGGTAGACACCGAGTATGTGTCTCATGGACCTTCTATAGGGGATACGCGCTCGTGTGATACATCCTGGATTGAGTGGAACCTTACTGGGGATACAGATGCGACACCTTCAACATGTAGGTCTGTCCGAGTTTCCTGTCTTTTCCGAGGCACCTCTGTCTTAGGTTCCTGTCTTTTCCGAGGCATCTCTTTCTCAGGTTCCTGTCTTTTCTAGCCACTTCCGTCTTAGGTTTCTGTCTTTCCGCGTTACCTCTGTCTAAGGCCTCTGTCTTTCCAAGTCACCTCTGTCTCCTACTCAACTATCTCCCAGACAGACTTGTGTTACCGAGGCACCCGTCTCTCTTAGCCCCCTGTCTCTCTGCGGTGCTTGTCTCTCCGATGTATCTGTCTCTTCGAAACGTTTGTGCCCCTGAGGCACTTTTGTCTCCAAGCCTCCTGTCTTTCCAAGGCTTCTGTCTCTCCGAGCCTCCTGTTTCTTTCAGGCTCCTGTCTCTCCAATGCTCCTGTCTCTCAAGGGCATTTGTCTTTCTTAGACATCTGCGTCTCTCTCTCTCTCTCTCTCTCTCTCTCTCTCTCTCTCTCTCTCTCTCTCTCTCTCTCTCTCTCTCTCTCTCTCCTGAGAATCTGGATCTCCATCTATCTCCTTGTCTCCCAACACGTCTCCACTACCAAAACCTCTCTTTCCTCCTACTCTATACCCATCCTGTCTCTCCTCCTTTTCTTCTTAACTCTGTCTCTCTCTCTTTTACCAAATTCTCGTTTTTCCTTCTCTGTTTTCTCCTCCCGCTTTATCTCTCCATTCCTTTGCTATTTCGGGAGGCCGTCACGATCCCCCTCATAAAGAAATGGGTCGCCACCATTCCCAGTGATGGTAAAAAAAAAAAGACCTGGCACGTTTAAAATCAGAACACAACCGCATCTTCAAAATCCACTGTAAAAGAAAAGGAGAGAGAGAGAAAAAAAAAATAATGCAAAACAAAACTCGTTATTCAGTGATAGATAAAAGAACATTTCTTTCCAGTACTGACAACTCTGCAACTGATAACTTATCTATGTAATGGTGATAAAAGAAATGGGAAGATGTCAGAGCAACGGGGGCGTTTCAACGACGCAAATAGCCACGTCTCCTTCCTAGACATCGATGGAAGAATAGAATACCTGTAAACGCAGTGGCCATTTGTGTCTGTAACAGTGGCTATTTGCGCTGTGGCTATTTGCTAGTTCCGGGACGTCAATGGCTGCTGGGGGTGGAAAGTTGATATCATAATACATTAACCATCAACTCTGGCTATTCTCAAGAACCCGGGCAATAATCCCTGAGACCCGATTCCTACCATACCTGGCCCATTTGTCTTGCGGACAATAGTGCCTGGAACGCGGAATCTCCGCCATCCTGGAAACTCCTGGAATGTAGACAGTGGTCCAGAGGCAGAAGGCAGGACTTAACTCGGCGACCGCCTGTGCTTCCTGGATAGTGTTACCAAGAGAAGAAACGATGGACACAGTAGCTGTCTGCATCTGTAGCAGAGTGGCACAGAAACAGTATTGTGACCTTGATGGCCAAGACGAGGGTGTCGGGACATAGCGTATGATATCCCAGTTCAGCGATTTGTGTCCC
This sequence comes from Panulirus ornatus, assembly GCF_036320965.1. Taxonomy (NCBI): domain Eukaryota; kingdom Metazoa; phylum Arthropoda; class Malacostraca; order Decapoda; family Palinuridae; genus Panulirus; species Panulirus ornatus. The sequence goes on from NC_092242.1 coordinate 5,920,012, forward strand.
CGCTGAACAGTGGAATTAACCTGCAAGGTTAAGGTAGAGAGGTAAAAGAGGAAACTGGACAGAGCTACCGCTCTCTAACCTTACATGAGTTTACATAAGAAAGACAGACAACAGGAGGCCTAATTGGCCCACGACTGGTTGTCTGGTAAAAAGAAAAATGGAGTTTAACTTGACAAGAAAATTTAATTCCGCTCCAGCAGTATTTTTTTTAAGCTATCACAAAACGTTCGAATACAAATATTCTGTCTCAGTGTCTCGTGAAGTTTTAAATCGAAGCACTGTGTTGTTTTAATACATTTGCTCGAACCACTATAATGTCTTTAGAGTTGCCCGAAACACTGTGTTCTTTATAGAGTTACTTGAATCACTGTAATGTCTCTTAGAGGTATTCGAACCACTGTGTTGTTTATACAGTTGCTCGAACCACTGTCATGTTTTTAAAAGTGTTCGAACCACTGTGTTGTTCATACCGTCATTCGAACCCCTGTCTTGTTTATAGAGTTGCTCGAAACAACGGGTCGTTTATACAATTGCTCTTTGAAATACCCTTTTAGCAACATTTCCTCAGAGGACAGCAACCATACCCTAGGCCCCCTGAGACGAGAGACTAAACCTATATGAAATACACCATCAAAACTATGAAATATACATGGTTGGAGAGAGAGCCTTCGTAAAACGTTTAAAGTTTTTATTTTTTCTGTATTTGAAGTAAAGTTAATCCAAAGTTTGTTCTTTTATTTTTCGATAACTTTTAGGCGGTTTCAAAGTTAGCTTTGCAGATTCCGTGTTTTCGAAACTTTTTGAGCGTTTTCGGAGATGTAGCGTTTGTATTGACCAGACCTGTTGTTAAGTCTTTTGACCATAGGGATGAGTAGTGGAGCATCTTTTCATCTTTTTTTTTTTATGATACCACAACGGTGATCATAGGTATGGTGGCGTGACCTTTGACCTGACCTCCTGGAGCATGTTGGTCAATACTTCTGAGATTACGTTGGCCAATGCTCCAGGGAGATTGATAGCCATGCTCCCAAGAGCATGGCCAGTGTGTTCCATCGAGATCAACAAACTGTTTTGGTTAGCTACTCTCACCTCTGGTGGCGCCTCCCCTACCCCCCCTGGCCTTTGTTGACCTGACCCCTTACCGCTATGGTCAAATGCCAAACCATCATTCCCAAGGGCCGTAGCGTTGTGCCCAAGGGCTGTACCGCAGTCAGTGGTCGTGCCGTCTCTCTCCATAAGTCGTACCGTCCTTCTTGCTCAGTGGTCGTTCCGTTGGACTCAAGAGCCTTAAGCCAGGAGTGGGTTGTGGGTAGGAGGAAGAGGAGAGGAGTCGGGGAGAGATGACCTCCACACCGCAGTAATGGGGGAGAGGTTGGCTGGTTGGTTGGCTGGTCAGCCTCTCCAGGGGCGCCCCCAACACCAGCACACACATGATTGATGAGCGCAGCATCGCTGGGTCACTCCTTTTCTTCGCCAAGGTCAGACAGAGTTCGCGAATACCTCTTCCCATTTTTCTTAGACCTCGCTTTCTTCTTCTTCCCTTCAAAGAAAATCGTGAGTTAATACGTTATGTATTTACTTACTTGTTGCTGTATTGACGTGTCTCGGTGCATTGTGTCGGGTATGCATACAAGATGATATTATTGGTTTAACATTATTGGCTCATGACAGTGATATATAAAAAGCTTTAACACATATTTACTCACATAAGCACCGCTCTACCTCATGGCCTTTCCTCACCGGGAATTTACGTATCTTTGTCACGAATGAGACAGGGACTTAAGAACTGAGGAATTACATTACTTGGGAAATGAGAAATTACATTATACGAACCAGAGGGAATTTTTGAAAATAATACCCATTGACATCCTTACTAAACATATGAGGCATTATATGAATATCAACAATTTAGGATTTGTTAATTCTCATAAAAAAAATAGATCAGTCACACACGTTTTCATTCCAGTGGTCGTTTGTAGCTTCATTGTTATGGAAGATGAGGATGTGATAGGGGATAAGGGAGAAAGAATACTTCCCACGTATACCCTGCTTGTCGTAAGAGGCGACTAAAAGGGGGAGGGAGCGGAAGGCTGGAAATCCTCCCCTCCCGTTTATATATATATATATATATATATATATATATATATATATATATATTATAATCTTCTGGCTGCACTTCATCATTATCAATGCTATTACTACCAAGGGAAAAAAAAGAAGAGGAACAATTGTGTCAGAAGTACAGATTCCATCAGCAATCGCTACCCTAATTACTGTTTCCACCGCCATCAGTTTACAGCTACGAGCGCGGCTGATATACTGGAAAACAATTGGGCATCGTAACACCACGCAACATGAGGAAGACAAAACGATAAAGACAAGTGGCACGAGCATTACGTCCATTGAGAACGGGAAGGAAAGTGTGTGAAAAATGCACTCAGTTTACGAAGGTAACTTCAAAAACCTGCCAGAAGTTGAGACAGAATGGAAGTTTAACTTTACAAAACAACAGCATTTCTACCAACAAAAGGCTTTGGGCCCCCTCCAAAAAAAGGGCCATCGTGGGGGGAGGTGGGGTTTGGGGCGGTGGCCGCCAAGTGAATTTCACATTCTGTATTTCTAATACCGTCCTCGGAAAGTTTGGCCTGTCCCGTGGGACCACAGTAGACTAGTTGGCCTCTCCGTAGTTCCTGGACTACAGTCGACTAGAGAGAGAACGCCTCTTTCCTCAGAGACCATGGCCAAATGGCGGCCCCTGGAGGAGGAGGAGAAGGAGGAGGAGGAGCAGGCAATTGAATCATCTCGTATTGTGTTTGTTGTTTGGGGGGTCTTTCATTGACGAATGACATTCTTCAGAAGGAACTTTTTTACATGTCATGTTTTATACATGGGCGGCGGACGGGGGTGGGGGAGGATTCCGGCCATCGGGGTGAGTGCAGGTGGTGACAGGAGTTGAGGGAAGGAGGTCGGGGGTGGAGGGATGATTGAGAGTTGGGGAAGATGGATGATTGAGGGGGTTGGGAGACTAGACGGATGATTGAGAGTTGGGGAAGATGGACGATTGAGGGGGTTGGAGACTAGATGGATGATTGAGAGAGCTAGGGACTAGACGGATGATGGAGAGTTGGGGAAGACGGATGATTGAGGGAGTTGGAGACTAGACGGATGATTGAGAGAGCTAGGGACTAGACGGATGATGGAGAGCTGGAGAAGACGGATGATTGAGGAGGGATGAGGAAGACGAATGATTGGGGAGGGGGTTGGGAAAGACGGATGATTCAGTTATTGAGGAAAACGGGTGATTGAGGATTTAGGTGGCTAGACGGATGATTGAGGAAGAGGTGGGGAAAGAGGCTGGCGTTGGAGCTGGATGATGAGGAGGGCCATGAGAGGAGGAGGAGGAAGGGGCCAACGACAGATTCCTTGAGAAGGTGAGTTGGAAACTCGTCCCCTCACACTTGCCCTACCACCGCCAACACCACCAACCAGCTGTTCATGAGGCTGATCTGGAATGCATTTATACACTGAAAACGGAACAAGAAAATATAAACAAACGCTTGATATATCCTGTTCTACTTCATCGCCTTGGACTCCCGATTTCGACTGGTAAAGGTCATATCACGAGCACATGTTAACCAAACATGGTAAAGGAATTATTTGGTTATCCTCTTATTGCTGAAAGGAATTATTTATTTTTCTTCTTATGGCTTTAAGCCCCACAATGAACCGACCCTCGTGCGGTGCATCATTCTTAAAGAAAAACCGAAGAGCAGCAGATACTGTGAAACACATTGGAATGAAATGTTTCGGAGATACACAACTTTATTAGTTTATAAATCTAGTGTTGATAACAGAAATGAGATTCGTTACGTTAGAAGAGAAACGATTTGGAGAGCTTGTTTGATCTGAACAGAAATTCTTATGAGAATCGTATTTCTTGTGCATTATTTTTTTTGTTTTTTGTTTTTGTTCTTGAGTGTTCCCTCCTTAAGTTACCATCAGGTGATGACGGTGGTTTGAGGAATGATTTCTCACGTCTCAGAGTAAATGAACGGTGGATGAAAGTGTTTCTGCGAGGCCGGAGGTCACGCCTCCATACCGAAGGGTCCAAACTTTGTGCCTCGCGGGTTATACCATCGTGTTCAGTGGTTATACCATCGTGTTCAGTGGTTATGCCATCGTGTTCGAGGGTTGTACCATGGTGTCCAAGGGTTGTGCCATCATGTTCAAAGGGTTATACCATCGTCCGCATGGGTTATATCATCGTACTCATGGGTTGAATACAAGTGATGTGCTATAGGAGGGGTACTTTTATCGTGTGATCTTCACAGGCTTCCAACCAAACAGTATGTAAAACAATGGAATACAGAATGGTAAGAAGCAGGAAACATGTCGAAATCGATGGGGTAGTGGGTGATACATGGGTGCCTGTCTCACGCTGGGGAGTGTATGTAAGCTTACATACACAGAAGTAGAGACATGGTGCATGTACACAGTGGTTAAAAGACGGGGCAACACACACACACTCGCACACGCACTCATACACTCACACACACACACACACACACACACACACACACACACACACACACACACACACATACACACCTCTGAAAGAAGTAGGAATCAATAATCTCTCTCTCTCTCTCTCTCTCTCTCTCTCTCTCTCTCTCTCTCTCTCTCTCTCTCTCTCTCTCTCTCTCTCTCTCTCTTCCAGTTCTCCCCCATTGCATAAATATTCAGGCGTAGACATCACCACATAACACCGACAGCTGTCAAACAGAATCGTCTGTCATCCCTCTGAAACATTAACTCCTAAACCCCCTCCTCCCCACTTTCCCCCACCCCACCATTAAGGGTCAGGTCAAAGGTCACTCCCCCGTACCCGAGGGGGTGTGTCATAAGGTCATCCTCAAAGCCGCAGGGTTAGCGCTCGAGGATCGATCGCGCGTGTGTGCATCAAACATGGGGTCGACGTCTCCTCCCCCCCATTCTCTCTATACTAATAAGAGTTTGTAGAATCTCTATACAGTGACCACTTCACAACGAAACCATCTGAAGCCTTCAGGTACTTCACGATAAACAGATACATTGTTTGGCTCCTCACCCCTGGTCGTATAGAAAGGAAAGACAATAACTTTACGAAGCTCTGATTTAGTTTGTGCCAGCAGAATGGTTATGGTGGAACGATGCGTTTCTTGCCAGTGAAGTCTGAACTCCGACATCATCCATATACAACTCATTATGACGTTCAGAACTCGTGGCACACATAGAACTCGCACTGACTCGTGCCACAGATAGAAATCACACTGACTCGTGCCACAGATAGAACTCACACTGACTCGTGCCACAGATAGAACTCACACTGACTCGTGCCACAGATAGAACTCACACTGACTCGTGCCACAGATAGAACTCACACTGACTCGTGCCACACATAGAACTCACACTGACTCGTGCCACTCATAGAACTCACACTGACTCGTGCCACACATAGAACTCACACAGACTCGTGCCACAGATAGAACTCACACAGACTCGTGCCACAGATAGAACTCACACTGACTCGGGCCACAGATAGAACTCACACTGACTCGTGCCACAGATTAAGCAGAACTCTCCCAGATCCACGAGAAAGGATACTCTGCATCAACAGGTATTTTGAAGTCTTCGCTCCTTGCCTTGTATTTGGGAGTCAGGCTGTCAAATATAGCCTTTAACTCTTCCTTGATTATGTCCTTAAATCATGCCATGACCTCCGCGTCTCTAAGGTGATGGCTTATGCAAGATCTGAGTCAACTTTTTCCTCGAGTTCTGAAAGGGTTAGACAATATTCTCCAAATATTCCACCGGTAATGCATCTCATACTTTGAGAATATTTCTATGCGTGAATATGTGGCTTTCAGACATAATGCTTTGTAATCATTTACTGTGTAATAACATGAACTCTTGTGTCTCCCCTGGTGATGTGATTATTACACGAAAGTGCACTTGGAAATTTATCGTGTTTCATTTTTCCCATGGACTCATAGGAATATATATATATATATATATATATATATATATATATATATATATATATATATATATATATATATATATATATATTCTAAGTCTGTGGGAAGTGATGAAGGATGGAAGAGAGAATGTGGGGAAGGGATAATGGCAACATTTTCTTTAAAAAAAAAACGTTAATATGGCCAAGCGTTCCTGAAGATGAGCAGGTAAATGATGGTCTGCTGAAGACCAGCAGGTGTGTGGCGGACCTCCAGGTATCTTGTGCCATGTGTGTAAGTAAAGGATGGACACAGGGTAATGGGAAAAGGACGAGCCGTGACGTAAGTGGAAAACAAGTATATATATATATATATATATATATATGTCGTGTGTCATTTTAGTTGCAAAGTGATTTTATCTGCATCGCAGAATGTGAATTGATTACTGTATTAACCAGCAGAGGAATACAATATTTACCTCCCATGCTGTATATGGAACGAGGAAGATCCACTTCTGTTCCGTTGTATGTGGAACGAGGAAGATCCACTTCTGTTCCGCTGTATGTGGAACGAGGAAGATCCACTTCTGTTCCGCTTTATGTGGAACGAGGAAGATCCACTTCTGTTCCGTTGTATGTGGAACGAGGAAGATCCACTTCTGTTCCGCTGTATGTGGAACGAGGAAGATCCACTTCTGTTCCGTTGTATGGAAGTGTCCAAAAAGCTGACCATATAGACCTCGATATCATACCTCGGTCTTACACCTAGCTTCCGTTCAGTCTAGATTTAAAACTTTAAGTTACCTGAGCTGGTCTGATGTGTGATTTTCCTGAATATGTTTTGAGTTCCGCGAATTTGCATACGGCTCATGAGTTCTATTCAGGTTTGTTTGCTGTGGAACGGAAGTAAATAGTCTATGTGATTACTAAGTTACCATCCTGGTATGTAACTATACTAAGTTACCATTCTGGTATGTAACTATACTAAGTTACCATCCTGGTATGTAACTATACTAAGTTACCATTCTGGTATGTAATTATACTAAGTTACCATCCTGGTATGTAACTATACTAAGTTACCATCCTGGTATGTAACTATACTAAGTTACCATTCTGGTATATAACTATACTAAGTTACCATTCTGGTATGTAACTATACTAAGTTACCATTCTGGTATATAACTATACTAAGTTACCATTCTGGTATGTAACTATACTAAGTTACCATTCTGGTATATAACTATACTAAGTTACCATTCTGGTATGTAACTATACTAAGTTACCATTCTGGTATGTAATTATACTAAGTTTCCATCCTGGTATGTAATTAATCACTAAGAACGTAGTGATAATTAATTCCTGTCCCCTTGCTGTCCCCGTGGTTACCCCGTCCTGTAAGATTTAACACAGTAAATGACTTGTGACACATGATTTTCGTGTCAATGGTCTTCGTTTGATTATATCGGGTGATTAACGTTCAGACTCTCTCTCTCTCTCTCTCTCTCTCTCTCTCTCTCTCTCTCTCTCTCTCTCTCTCTCTCTCTCTCTCTCTCTAACCCTCACCCAAGCGAAATCTCGTAATAGATGAGTTACGTCAAAGGACGAAAAAAAAGAAGATAAAAGAGAAAAAAATATACGGGTCTCGATCTCGCTTAGATGGTATTCAGTTCCTCAGGTCGAAACCCCGACTATGTCCGGGTCAGTGGCTTCCTTGATCCGGTGGACGAGCTCGCGAACCTTCATCTTTAACCTTGAAGAATTTATGTGGTAGTTAAGGACGCCTCAAACATCCCCCCCAACCCACCCACCAATCATTCATTATGGCTGACCCGACCACAGCAGGGTTTTGAAGGCCAGACATGACCTTTGTGATGAACATAAGACCTCCCTGATGAGCATAAGACCTCCCTGATGAACATAAAACCTCCCTGATGAACAAAAGACCTCCCTGATGAGCATTAGACCTCCCTGATGAACAAAAAACCTCCCTGATGAACATAAGAACTCCCTAATGAACATAAGACCTCCCTCCTCCAACCATATGGGTCTGTATGGTCTGTCCGCAAGGATGGATCAGACGGTTCGCGTACGTAATACAAGTATACAGACAAGAGACCACGTCGCATGCAAATGTTTTGAAGTGAAGTACTTACTTTGCTATACACGGTCGTCTGTCTCTCTACCCAACTAACTCTTCAAAACATGACCAGAAGCGTTCGCTAAGATGCCAAACCAGAACTAGACAAACTTATCAAAATGTTCCTCTTCTTTTCCTCTGTCATTTCGAGTGATTTAGCTTCTTCATGGCATGTGAGGCGTGATATATATATATATATATATATATATATATATATATGTATATATTCAGTAGGTACTTGGATATAATCTTCGGTATCTAATTTAGCCTTCTAGAATAACTGAGTTATACCTTCCTTCGGCCTGTTTCCAGAACGCGATGCCTATTTCTTGTCTCTCGTATTACAGAAGTTATTTCTTTGCTTCTAATTTATCTTCAGCAAAGATTTTACCCCCCCCCCTTCCTCCTCCTCCTCCGTCTCTCTGGTAACAATTTGTCTCACTTAGTTTCCAATTATCTCTTCTTATCTCCTTTCTATTTCTAGAGTAGTTCTTGTTGTTTCCCCCTGTTGCTTGGAGTCCTTCGCTTATTTCCGATATTTCCCTAAACACCACACACACACACACACACAGCTATTCGCCGACCTTTTCAGGTATTGCAAAGGGCACTTACTTTTCAGTTCGTTCACTCCTCCTGCTACATTGACAGGAGACTCACGCCCCAGGACGGTCATACCTCACTGGTCGTCACAACTGTCCTCCTCCTCCTCCTCCTCAGACGTGCTTGTCTCCTTTAGACTTCCAGGATTTCTCCCCCAAAGCCCCAGATTTGACGCCATCACTTTTCCCTTCCTCACTCGGTAAATATCGAAATTTGTGCGTCATTGTTTTGCCAATCTTTTCGTCATGATGTGTTCTTTATTTTTCTTTGTACGTTTGTAGAGAGATAGACAGAGAGGGAATTAAAAGGTAGACAGAGAGGGAATGAAAGCTTACATGCAATAGTTGACAGTATCTCGCATTCCTTTGTCTCTAAACAAGAACTCTGACTTGTCATTTCAATATACTGTTGATAAAAGAAATATCGATACATTTGCCATGTTTTCCACTTGAAAACTCAAGACAAAGATCTCATATATTCTCCTCACGTCTCTTCGTGTCCTGATACGTTAAGATACTATTTGAAATGACGATCACCAAAGTATTGAATAGTGTTGACTAACAGGCTTGTTAGTCCTTGTTATGATGAATATATGCATCTTTATTTCATTTCAAAGATTTTGCCTAGAGATTATGGAAGGAGGAATGCATTTCATAACTTAAAAAGAATACATATAACAAAGAGAAACACCAAACATAATGAAACAGTTGGAGTACCACTGCTCATTTCAAATTTCCTGGAAGCCAGGGGGGTAAACGTACTTTTTTTGCTGACTGTATAGCTCTAGATCGTACTGTAAATCGTACTCTGTCAAGTACTGACACACGTGAGTGTGTCTACCACCAACTCTATGGCATGTGCCAAGTAAAGGCAAACTTTGAGTCACAACAGCGAACTAGAAATGTGCGATATGATTGGGAGTATTGTTGACACTTTACAGGACTAATCGGGAGAGAGAGAAGTGATTTAGGTGCAAAATATGGCTTTCTTCTCTAGCAAAACTATTGCTTTTAGTGTAGCAGTTTATAAAACCTGCGTAAGAGTATCGCTGGAGCAAAAATTGTTTTCGTAAGGGGTAAAACTGCTCTTATGATGTAAATTCATTTGTCCTGAAACAAAGGTGATCATTACCCCTAAAGCAGATTGTCAGATGCTTTTTTTTTTTTCTTTCTTTAAATAACGCATGTGATGAAGATGGAAGTCCACCTCACAGTGTTGCAAAGAAATAGTTAAAGACTTACGGTCAAGTGGTGGGCGACGGAGCAAAAGACGAGTGCGTTATGTTCTGAGTGGGAGGAGGAGGAGGAGGAGTCTTGCGCTTGCCCCACCGCCTCCGTCGATCGCTTGAGTCGTCACCTCTGAGGGTCAGTGAAGTGCACGGAGGGAAAATAGGATTACGTGAGGACAGCCTAATGGTGCGTACCTGCCTGGGGGTGGTGGTGGCCAGAGCTGCTTTAGGTAGTGGTCCGGGGCTTTCAGAGGGGCGTCTGTGGCTCATGGTGATGGTCAGAGACCAAGTGACCAGAAGGCCATTTTTCCTTTTTCTTAGGAAGGGCTTAGGTGATCGGAGGACATGTGATGATGTGTCCTCGATGGATTACATTATTCTTACACCTCAGCTACCGGCCAGGGACCACTTGGTGGTCTGTTCTGGTGTATGATGGCAGCCAGAGATCACAGTGATGGTCCGGAGGTCCACTGGGGATGTTGGCACTAGCTGATGCCTCGAGGGCTGCGAGTGAAGGGTCTCTTGTGAGTGATGGGAGGGAGGGGTTGATCAGGACCACAGGTTATCGACATCAGATAACATATGACAAAGAATTGTCATACTTCCAATGACACGCGGCATTAAACTCCTTATATTATAGTAAGCGATGACTTCGCGATGGCACCTAGTGTCAAAACGAACACAGGGAATGAGTTGTATGTTTCAGAACCAACATGAACCTCCAACATGAACCTAACTCGGTTCCGAATCACTTTAACACAGGATGTGTGCTGCTTCATTTGGGTGTTAGATCCCCTAAGACTCTGGCATGGAATCCATCAGTGACGCTGGGTGTTCAAGCCCCAAGTAAAGTTGTTCACGGTCATATGAACGAGATTTTACAAGGAAAATAAACGAAGGGGTTAAGCCTTTTAACCAAGGCACACAGCAGCTGGAGCAGCACCACCACAGGCGACTCAGCTGGTGCGACAGCTGGGGGTCGGACCATCACAGGCCACACAGCTGAGGGCCCGACCATCACAGGCCACACAGCTGAGGGCCCGACCATCATAGGCCACACAGCTGGGGGTCGGACCATCATAGGCCACACAGCTGGGGGGTCGGACCATCAAAGGCCACACAGCTGGGGGGTCGGACCATCAAAGGCCACACAGCTGGGGGGTCGGACCATCACAGGCCACACAGCTGGGGGGTCAGACCATCACAGCTGGGGGGTCGGACCATCAAAGGCCACACAGCTGGGAGGTCGGACCATCAAAGGCCACACAGCTGGGGGGTCGGACCATCACAGGCCACACAGCTGGGGGGTCAGACCATCACAGCTGGGGGGTCGGACCATCAAAGGCCACACAGCTGGGGGGTCGGACCATCAAAGGCCACACAGCTGGGGGGTCGGACCATCACAGGCCACACAGCTGGGGGGTCAGACCATCACAGCTGGGGGGGTCGGACCATCAAAGGCCACACAGCTGGGGGGTCGGACCATCACAGCTGGGGGGGTCGGACCATCACAGGCCACACAGTTGAAGCAGCTAAGGTTATGGCCGACATGGGACACGCACAGCTGCATGAGACAGCAAGATGGATCAGAACACGACTCCCTAACGAGCTGTCATTATCTGCATACTGCAGCCTCCCTGAACCCGTCCGCTGCTGCTACTGCTGTTGCTTCTGTTTCCCGCTGTTGCCGCGACCTCCGTGCTTCTCCCGTTGCTGCTGTTTCTGTTTCTGCCAGTACGGCTGCCTCTGTTTCTGTTATTGTTGTTGTTTATGCCTGTGCTGATGCGTGGGAATATGTACGGTGGGCGTTTGTGTGTGTGTGTGTGTGTGTGTGTGTGTGTGTGTGTGTGTGTGTGTGTGTGTGTGTATTAATGTTTTTTGTGTTTGTGTACTAACTCAGGTTCTCTTTGTATGTCAGGATTAGCGACGCACGCCCGGTAGTACAGTTACAGGGCGTGTGACCGACGTATCACTTTCCCCTGCAGCTGGGGTAAACCCCCTATGCATTTTCCAGTGACAGGATGCATGCATGTATGTACATGCTGGTGTCTGTCAGTTCATCTCCTGTTAATGCATTTATCTCACATGTATCTCGTTCTCCTGTGTGGAGAGAGAGAGAGAGAGAGAGAGAGAGAGAGAGAGAGAGAGAGAGAGAGAGAGAGAGAGAGAGAGAGAGAGAGCATGGCTGCGTGAAGTGAGACGGGAGCGATGTATGAAGGGGAGAGGGACAAGAACTGATGGATATTGATGGTGAAGGGGGAATGGGTAGGTGTACCGTGGAAAGTCGAGGCACCCGCACCTTGAAAGAGGGGGTGTGGTTGATATGGAGGTACAGCCGAGTATGTCACTGCTGACGTGTTGAGGGCAGGACAACACTAGGGTTATGCTGGAGACCCTGAGTTCTCACAAGACACCAGGGGGGAGATGAGGGCAGGACAACACTAGGGTGATGATGATGGAGACCCTGGGTTCTCACAAGACACCAGGGGGGAGATGAGGGCAGGACAACACTAGGGTGATGCTGGAGACCCTGGGTTCTCACAAGACACCAGGGGGGAGATGAGGGCAGGACAACACTAGGGTGATGCTGGAGACCCTGGGTTCTCACAAGACACCAGGGTGGAGATGAGGGCAGGACAGCACTAGGGTGATGCTGGAGACCCTGGGTTCTCACAAGACACCAGGGTGGAGATGAGGGCAGGACAACACTAGGGTGATGCTGGAGACCCTGGGTTCTCACAAGACACCAGGGGGGAGATGAGGGCAGGACAGCACTAGGGTGATGATGATGGAGACCCTGGGTTCTCACAAGACACCAGGGGGGAGATGAGGGCAGGACAACACTAGGGTGATGATGATGGAGACCCTGGGTTCTCACAAGACACCAGGGGGGAGATGAGGGCAGGACAGCACTAGGGTGATGCTGGAGACCCTGGGTTCTCACAAGACACCAGGGGGGAGATGAGGGCAGGACAACACTAGGGTGATGCTGGAGACCCTGGGTTCTCACAAGACACCAGGGGGGAGATGAGGGCAGGACAACACTAGGGTGATGCTGGAGACCCTGGGTTCTCACAAGACACCAGGGGGGAGATGAGGGCAGGACAACACTAGGGTGTTGCTGGAGACCCTGAGTTCTCACAAGACACCAGGGTGGAGATGAGGGCAGGACAACACTAGGGTGATGCTGGAAACCCTGGGTTCTCACAAGACTCCAGGGGGGAGATGAGGGCAGGACAGCACTAGGGTGATGATGATGGAGACCCTGAGTTCTCACAAGACACCAGGGGGGAGATGAGGGCAGGACAGCACTAGGGTGATGATGATGGAGACCCTGAGTTCTCACAAGACACCAGGGGGGAGATGAGGGCAGGACAGCACTAGGGTGATGATGATGGAGACCCTGGGTTCTCACAAGACACCAGGGGGGAGATGAGGGCAGGACAACACTAGGGTGATGATGATGGAGACCCTGAGTTCTCACAAGACACCAGGGGGAAAGACTGTTCGTGAGGTAAATCCACGAGAGTGTTATGGATGGATTTGGATAACCCGTTCTTCCTGTTGTTCTTGTGAAGGACCTTTCACATCACGATCCATCACAGAGGGACGTAATCTCCCAAGAGAGATCATGAACCGTCGAGAATCACATGTCCGTCGGGCTGTCTCAAAGACCAAACATAAATTGAAACTTTAATCTCCCAGGGTGTTTACATCTGTAAAGAAAACGGAATACGAGTCGAGTACTTCCGACAGATACAAGACACGGACTTAATCAAACAAGTTCAGATCTTCTCTACGTTATCCGCTGATGAGCTGAAACCAAACAGACCTTCTGTTTCAGGCGACAACCAAATGTGTTTTGAAATTGAAACTATGGCAGCAAGCAGCTCTGCCACGGGCCTTTTAAGGCCTCGAACGCAAGATGAACCGAAGCGGGCGGGCGGTCGTGGAACATCGTTCGAAACCTTCCCATATTCATGAAAAACTCATCCAGTTGCCGGTTTTCGCTTGATGGCCAACCTGGTAATGTACGAGGTACTAAAAATTCAAAATTCAGAAAGATCCTGTAATAAATCTACTAAATGGCAAGGGAGAACACGGAAAGATAGATCTCAAAATGGCATAGCAACGTAGATTTCTTATCCATATTTTAGCAAACTGTCTATTGATATCTGGCTACGTTATCGTATCAAGGGATTAAGTTCAATGTTTTTTTCCCAGAGAGATGAACCCATTCCTCAACACTGCGCGAGTGGACGACCCACCTAACAAATCACCACGCGTAGGAAGAAACTCTCTTCCATCACACGCAGCGGGAAAAATCTTTTTTTCATTCGCAAAATAATTACAGCAAGTCATCTTACTCATCGCACAACTGTGGATGGGGATA
>NC_092242.1:6616864-6636864 GCF_036320965.1 Panulirus ornatus
AAAAACGTTCTTAGTTTCGGAAGTTGTTGGTCTGCAACATCAATTGTTCACTGGATCTGAGGGATCAAGTTGTATGTCGGGAGAGGGAGGGGAATAGCGTGTATGTGTGACGAGGAGAGCAAGCTGTCTGTGGTGGGGGAGACCCTGTTTGCTGGGGAGAAGGAGGGAAGGAAAAGGTTTATAGTCCTGAGCTGAGGGAGGGAACCTGTCGTGGTCAGCATCTGGAGGATAATCTTTACTTGAAATTGTGTTTCGAGACAGAAAACACACGAGTCTTTGAGAAAGGGCGGTGTGGCGTCTGTCTCCCGCCACTCGAGAGAATGTCGGTGGCGGAGAATCTTATAATGTGACGGCTGCTCTCTCTTGATTGGATCCCTTGTGTCAGTGTAATGCTATTGAGGATCATTTCTCTCTCTTTCTCTCTTCGCAGTACCCAGGTTGTCTTTCTTATACCCTTTTATAAACGTATGTTTTCTGGTATTAATGTTAATAAGTTCTAAGATGCTACGTGAATTTGAGAGTCATTTGTTAAATCAGTGATTAACTCTATCTGAATTTTCATAATCGTACTCAGGAAGACTTGCAAATGGATTTTTTTTCCCATCATAGACGATATGACACGGTCAAAAACACTCCCTGATCTTTGCTATCTTGAAAATAAAAAGAAAAAGGAATGACGGGTCCGAATTACGAAATGATGTACGTCCAATGCGAGACAGGAGAGAGAGAGAGAGAGAGAGAGAGAGAGAGAGAGAGAGAGAGAGAGAGAGAGAGAGAGAGAGAGTTAAATCGTTGACGTTAGGATGAATAGGACGAGATGTTAAACGAAAGATCGTGTATGGAAAGATGAAAGAGAATAGACGACAGGACAGAGCGAGCCTTAAGGAACGCCATTCGTCACAAGATGTGAGGGAGACGTTCCCTCAACAACGACAATGGGAGGACCAGAAAGGAGGCTGTCAGAGTACAGAGAGTAGCAGAAAAACTAAAGGAGAGAGTATGAAATACAGATGTCGCGGGCCCACGAACATTACTCTCACCTAAAATTTTTATAAGTAGTTGAAAAACACTTTAATAAGTACTTGAGCGAACAATGATCGTAAACGATGCTATTTGAAAATGTTAAGTACATAGACCATTTACAAAGTTTCATATGCTTTTGAAAAAAAAAAAAAAGAGAGGAATTGGGAAAAAAGAAAAAAGGGTTTTCTGCAGAAGTTATTTCCTTGAGGATAAAATTGCTGGCCTTATTAGCCGTACCGCGTTCGTCCTCTTCTTTGCTTCATAATTATATTAGAATTTTTAGTCTGGCTCCGAGTTAATTAAAGCTCCTCAAATGAATGCAGGTCGGCCAGCATCTTGATGACGTTTGAGGCCGGGCTCATTTGCATATTGCAATTTAACGGCCAACCCGTTTATTTTTAAAACCCGAATTTTAAGTTATTCAAATTTTATTACCGCGAGGCAAGAAGTTCTGGCAGTAAGGACGAAAGGCGAGAATGAGAGGTGAATGAAGATGAGAAAAACGGGCTATCAAGATATGGAGTAACATGTATCTACATATACATATCTATCTATCTATATAACTGTCTATCTATCTATCTATCTATCTATCTAGAGAGAGAGAGAGAGAGAGAGAGAGAGAGAGAGAGAGAGAGAGAGAGAGAGAGAGAGAGAGAGAGAGAGAGAGAGAGAGAGAGATTGATAGCATAGCTCAGGGGGTGGACGAGGGGAGCTAAGTAACACACACGGGCGCAGTAAGTAGCCCATAAGGAGCGGTTGGAACCACAGCTGTAGCTGACAGCCTCGTCAGCCACGAACAGAACTTTGGTATATATGAAACCCAAAGAAATGCTGACAGGTGGAGACTTCCCAGGGGCTGACGAACGTTTCCTGGCTGAGGTGTGGCAGGTGGAGGGTTCCCTTGGTGAGGTGTGGTAGGTGGAGCGTTCCATAGGTGAGGTGTGGTAAGTGGAGCGTTCTTTAGGTGAGGTGTGGTAAGTGGAGCGTTCCATAGGTGAGGTGTGGTAAGTGGAGCGTTCCTTAGGTGAGGTGTGGTAGGTTGAGGGTTGCCTAGGTGAAGTGTGGTAGGTGGAGGGTTCTTCCTTGGATGAGGTGTGGTAGGTGGAGGGCTCCATAGCTGAAGTGTCGCAGGTGGAGGGGTGGAATGTGGCAGGTGGAGGGCTGGAGTGTGGGAAGTGGAGGTAGAGGCTGGCAAAGTTTGACGTCATGTTCTTCCTCATCTGTTGACATCCTTGTAACCTCCATACACCAGAGGAAATTAATTCAGTCACTTTCCCCCCATATATTTTTTTCAAATGAAATCATTCAGGCTCACTCATTTCAGAGAATGGACTGTACATGAAAATTATATAACATAAAAGTCATATGGTAAACATAACTAAAGATAGATGATAAATGAAGCAAAAATTGAAATATCTACCAGAGAGTCATGACTAAATACGGTTCTAGGGCTAATGGGGATAATTAAAGAGAAAATGGCGAGGCAAACCGAAGCATGCCATAGAGAAAATAATGGCAGTGGCTGAATTCTACAATTAATTTTGAAGTTTGTGTTCTTTTTCTAACTAAGCCAATTTACTCTGATAATTTATTCAGCAGACGACAGTGAGGCAACGCTGGGGACGCTCTTATGAGGTAAGTTTTCTCAAGTATAACTGTGGCTGAAGATGGTAATGACTAACCCTCTCCCCTGACGTTCCTCCACGACCCTGGTCCCTCACAGGATTCAACAAAATCATCGATCCTTCCCCATACCAATGTGGTGCCATCAACCACCAGGCTTCACCAAGGAAATCTAAGTTGAAATAGACTCGTGGTGTAGATCTGGGCAGTCTGTGAACTGCTGAAGGTGGGGTCGGCTGGCATTCTCTTTGCTTTGGATGGAGGAAACAGTACTTGTGCTGCCACAAGCCAGTTACAGTCTTACGTGGATCAGTGTTCGTGTGGTTCATGAGTGTACAGGAGAGCGCGGTACATGGATCAGTGTTCGTGTGGTTCATGGGATCAGTGTTCGAGTGGTTCATGAGTGTACAGGAGAACGCGGTACATGGATCAGTGTTCGTGTGGTTCATGAGTGTACAGGAGAACGCGGTACGTGGATCAGTGTTCGTGTGGTTCATGAGTGTACAGGAGAACGCGGTACATGGATCAGTGTTCGTGTGGTTCATGAGTGTACAGAAGAACGCGGTACATGGATCAGTGTTCGTGTGGTTCATGAGTGTACAGAAGAGCGCGGTACATGGATCCGTGTTCGTGTGGTTCATGAGTGTAGAGAAGAACGCGGTACATGGATCAGTGTTCGTGTGGTTCATGAGTGTACAGAAGAACGCGGTACATGGATCCGTGTTCGTGTGGTTCATGAGTGTACGGAAGAACGCGGTACAAGGATCAGTGTTCGTGTGGTTCATGAGTGTACAGGAGAACGCGGTACGTAGATCAGTGTTCGTGTGGTTCATGAGTGTACAGAAGAGCGCGGTACATGGATCCGTGTTCGTGTGGTTCATGAGTGTAGAGAAGAACGCGGTACATGGATCAGTGTTCGTGTGGTTCATGAGTGTACAGGAGAACGCGTCGGAAGCACAAAAAGGCGTCTTGACGAGCCAAAGGCGTTTCATATACAGTACTTCAAAGTAAGGCCACAGGTCATCCCTAATGGAGATATTGTATACATCCTCTACACTACACAAACAGAGGACGAAGATATAAGTGGGAACTTAAACAGTGAGGAGATGAATAGTCCACCTACCAGAGCTGTGATGAATGAACCGTCACACACAGAACTTCTTGGGGAAACTTCCGGAAAATAATGGGGAAAGACATAACAGTTGTCGATGTGGCCGTCATAATGAAACGCCCTCACTCGTCTGAAACAAGAAGTAAACAGATGACAGAACACATACATATATATATATATACGTATGAATTTACATAGAGATGTGTATTTCCATATATGTGTGATTTTTCTCTGAATTACCGCATCGCATATATAATGAATAAACACACACACACACACACACACACACACACACACACACACACACACACAACACACACACACACACATACATACACACACACACACTATATCCTTCCACATTATTTTTCATATCGTTATGAATATACATATACGTATATACCTACTCCCCTTATAACTACTTGTACTGAATGACTGTCAGTGCATATATATATATATATATATATATATATATATATATATATATATATATATATATATATATATATATATGAGAGAAACTGCAGAAGCTGGTGAGTGAGTTTGGTAAAGTGTGTGGAAGAAGAAAGTTAAGAGTAAATGTGAATAAGAGCAAGGTTATTAGGTACAGTAGGGTTGAGGGTCAAGTCAATTGGGAGGTGAGTTTGAATGGAGAAAAACTGGAGGAAGTGAAGTGTTTTAGATATCTGGGAGTGGATCTGGCAGCGGATGGAACCATGGAAGCGGACGTGGATCATAGGGTGGGGGAGGGGGCGAAAATTCTGGGGGCCTTGAAGAATGTGTGGGTCGAGAACATTATCTCGGAAAGCAAAAATGGGTATGTTTGAAGGAATAGTGGTTCCAACAATGTTGTATGGTTGCGAGGCGTGGGCTATGGATAGAGTTGTGCGCAGGAGGATGGATGTGCTGGAAATGAGATGTTTGAGGACAATGTGTGGTGTGAGGTGGTTTGATCGAGAGAGTAACGTAAGGGTAAGAGAGATGTGTGGAAATAAAAAGAGCGTGGTTGAGAGAGCAGAAGAGGGTGTTTTGAAGTGGTTTGGGCACATGGAGAGAATGAGTGAGGAAAGATTGACCAAGAGGATATATGTGTCGGAGGTGGAGGGAACGAGGAGAAGAGGGAGACCAAATTGGAGGTGGAAAGATGGAGTGAAAAAGATTTTGTGTGATCGGGGCCTGAACATGCAGGAGGGTGAAAGGAGGGCAAGGAATAGAGTGAATTGGAGCGATGTGGTATACCGGGGTTGACGTGCTGTCAGTGGATTGAATCAAGGCATGTGAAGCGTCTGGGGTAAACCATGGAAAGCTGTGTAGGTATGTATATTTGCGTGTGTGGACGTATGTACATACATGTGTATAGGGGGGGGGGCATTTCTTTCGTCTGTTTCCTTGCGCTACCTCGCAAACGCGGGAGACAGCGATTAAAGTATAATAAAAAATATAAATAAATAAATAAATATATATATATATATATATATATATATATATATATATATATATATATATATATATATATATATATATATATATGTGTGTGTGTGTGTGTGTGTGTGTGTGTGTGTGTGTGTGTGTGACCACCACATGCATGTATCTGTGGTCTTCGAAGAACTGGTAGGCTGTGTACCACACAGATGCCTCACCAGTGTATGTGAGAGTCAGTTTGTGTTGTAAGACGGGCAGCTGCTGGTGGCCTGGGGACGACGGGGCTACAGCAAGAGTCATTAGAAAGACGATGTTGACATGTGGGGAGGAGGAGCTGGTCGCCAACTGGCAGAAAACGGAAGAAAATGAGAAGAGAAAGAGCCATATCTTTCTTTACCTTGAAGGGAGATTGATACATTTTTTTCGAAAGACAAAATTGTTATATATAAGAATCTTCAATTTTCAGATTTACTCCTACGTATGTTTATTCCAAATCAGAGTTTGAACTGATGTTTCTTAGATCTTAAAGTCTTCGATCTCTGTCGTTTTCTTCAAACCAATTTATCAAAACACTTACTGAAAAGAAAATGATACTTGGATGTACTTCCTTACTAAGCCATTTCAGTTATAAAATAGAACGACATTTCATAGTCGTCTCCAGTGTATGGTTTCTTGCGCATAGATAACCAAATGAAGGTTTAGATCCCACGAGTACATACTGGTCAGTGGAGGAGCAAGTCTATAATATCGTTCAGAATCGTCCAATATCAGCAGCTGTACACACAGGTTTCACAGAAGTCCGAGAAGTTAAAAAAAAAAAGAAGAAAAGTTTGCCAATCAAATAAAAGCGATTTAATCTTCATGCAAGACGGACTAAGGAAATTGCCGGCTGTACGAAATATTTCCGGGGCATTTGTTGTGTTTTTGATCTCATGACTGTCGGAGGGACAAGCACTTCGAGAGCCGCGCGCCCAACAATGGTGTATTTCACCACCAGACGCTTCTACTATTGTCCCACTGATTTATGCCTTCATTTCGTCTCTCCGGTGAACGGTCGCATGATGGAACTCCGCGCGCGAATCAATAGCTTTCTCTTTGTTACGATAACGTCTGTGGTCAAATGAAACACCGAACATTTACGGCGGCGGGGAATGGCTGACGCTAAGAATTTCATTATCCAGCCATAAGGTTGCCGCGTCCCCCGCACGGTGGCAGCAGAGGCGGGAGGAAGGTGCCCTTAAAACGTTCAATATTCCCCCCGCAGTTACTGTCAGCTTGTCGGACGAGACGACGACAGCAGTGTTGACTCAGTTGGCCTCGCAGGGAGTCTCCTGTCAGCCTCAGTCGGCCTACTGGAAAGATTTTGATGGCCTCAGGGGTCCTGCTGGAACGCTCCTGACAGCCTTAGTGAGCTTGCTGGAACGCTCCTGACAGCCTCATTGGGCTTGTTGGAACGCTCCTGACAGCCTCATTGGGCTTGTTGGAACGCTCCTGACAGCTTCAGTGGGCTTGCTGGAACGCTCCTAACAGCCTCAGTGGGCTTGCTGGAACGCTCCTGACAGCCTCACTGGGCTTGCTGGAACGCCTCTGACAGCTTCAGTGGGCTTGCTGGAACGTTCTTGACAGCCTCAGTGGTCTTGCTGGAACGCTGCTGACAGCCTCAGTGGGCTTGCTGGAACTCTCCTGAGCCTCAGTGAGCTTGCTGGAATGCTCCTGACAGCCTCAGTGGGCTTGCTGGAACGCTCCTGACAGCCTCAGTGGTTCTGCTGGAACCCTCCTGACAGCCTCAGTGGTCCTGCTGGAACGCTCCAGATGCCCTCAGTGGTTCTGCTGGAATGCTTCTAACTGCCTCAGTTGGCCTGCTGGAACGCTCCAGATGCCCTCAGTGGACCTGCTGGTACTCTTCTCATAGCATCAATGAGCTTGCTGGAACGCTCCTGGCAGACTCAGCGGGCTTACGAAACGCTCCTGACGACCTCAGCGAGCCTGCTGGAACACTCCCACGGCTTCAGTGAACCTGCTGGAACGCCTCTGACGACGCGCGCGGAGGTTCTTCCGTCTGGCGGGACGAAGGACGTTTCGTCGTCCGGGACCAGGTGTCCAGGAAATTGGTTCCTGTATAAACTGCAGATTACTACGCCCAAGATGGCCGGTCGACCAGCCGTCCTGATAGGAAGTCCTGGAATCATGGTCGAGATCTTGTGAGCCAGGCACGGCGCACGGATCTGTAAGGGATTGATCTAATCTCGTAACTATTACGAGGCCTGGATCGTTGTGATGATGAGTTCAGCGATCCATAAGACCAGTGATCCGCGAGTCCAGTGATCCATTAGTCCATGATTCGTGATTCCAGTGATCCATGGGATCGATCCATTAATCCAGTGATCCACGAGACCAGGGATCCGTGAGTCTAGCGATACACAGAACCAGTGATCCAAACTGTAATATTCCTGTACCTTCCTCCACGTCATGTAATCAATCGATTGCTTATTTAATTGACCCATCATAAATGAGTAATATGATTGCGGCAACGGTCGTTATCGGTCCCGATCTACACCTTGGTTGTTATCGGGTCCGATCTCGTTAGGGTGTGGGATGGTATTGATCACCTATCACAGTATGGTCTATGATGGTCTAATGCCATAAGACAACATAGTATATGTTTGATGGGTTGACGTCAAACGTTGATACACAGTTTACGATGCTCTGATGTCTCAAGAGGGGTCTGACGTCACCACACATTAGTCTATGATGGTCTGACATCACACCACGGCACATCCTTCGATGATCTGAAGTCAATTGACAACACATTCTAGTACTATGACCTGACGTCACATCACAGACCGGGCACGTCACCTCACAACACAGCCTGTGATGGCAAGACGTCACGTCACAACACAGTCTGTGATGGCAAGACGTCACGTCACAACACAGTCTGTGATGGCAAGACGTCACGTCACAACACAGTCCGTGATGGCAAGACGTCACGTCACAACATAGTCTGTGATGGCAAGACGTCACGTCACAACATAGTCTGCGATGGCAAGACATCACGTCACAACACAGTCTGTGGTAGCAATGTCTCATTAAGTGGGTTCCTATGTTGGACAGACTTAGCAATTATCATAAAGTAACTTTTGCCTTCTAATTCAATGTCAAAAACAGGATTCCGTCTCTTTAACTTCTAATTGCATCGTGATATGTGGGTAGGTGGCCATCCTTACGTTGCATCGCCATGGGTTGGGTCCGTCAGGAGCCGGGCGGGCGGGCGGCCGGGCGGCCCTACCACGGGCTGGGGGTTGGTGGGTCGGTCGTCAGGAGGCGGGGTAGCCATCCTTTGGGGTCGCCTCCTCCCCTCCCCAAGCCACGGCGGGCTGGAGCGACGCCAACAGGAAACATCCGGGGAAACTACCAGCAGTTAACATTACTTCTGGCTGGACGGGTCTCTCCTGTAAACGTCGACGCCACGAGATATTAAAGGCTCCGGGATCCAAACACCGTCAGACATACGGCCCTTTCGAGCTCCACCGTAACTTGTTGGGCTTTCCCTCGGCCCACAGGAGGCCCCCCTGGCTTGGACTGCCCCTACCTCTGCTTCCACAATCCCGATCCCTGGATTAAGGTTAATTATATTACTCTCTTCTCTATTACTCTTGAGCTCCATTGCACTCCAGCCATATGTGTTTGCTTACTCCTATAATCGTTGGCTATCTTTAATGTATTGTTATGTGACTGGCGTGTGATGGGTTCTCGACCGTGGCACGGAGCCTGTAGAAGGTTATGTAGGAGAGTCTCACCTGTGTTTAACGCAGACTTGCCTCAGGTTTTTAACGCAGAGACATCCTTTGGGTGTTTAACGCAAAGACTTGCTTCAGGTGTTTAACGCAAAGACTTGCTTCAGGTGTTTAACGTAGAGACTTGCTTCAGGGGTTTAACGCAAAGACTTGCTTCAGGGGTTTAACGCAAAGACTTGCTTCAGGAGTTTAACGCAGAGACTTGCTTCAGGGGTTTAACGCAAAGACTTGCTTCAGGGGTTTAACGCAAAGACTTGCTTCAGTGAGAGCTAATGACGGGTGTAGCCTCGCCAGCACTAGTAGACGTCGCTGGTCAGTAAGTGGCAACGGAGGCACAAGGTCAGCTACCCTACTGTGACCCGGAGGTCAGCTCCTGTGAGACCCCCATCCTTAGCCTGACGAAGGGTGGTGGCGACCTGCTAAGCAGGAGTCTACACTACATCCTCCTCCACAGTCCTCACGTTACTCATGGCAAAGGAACATGAAGACTCACATCCATCCATACACCGATGACGTTCCTCTGGGTCACTACGGGTCGCATCTAGAGTTATGGGTAAAGAGAACCCACCACGTCAGCTGGGTAATGCCGGGGAAAATCAATGTCGGAGCGTTCGTGATGTGAGTTGAGAGCTATTTTTGGCCATCAGCCCAGTGGGGATATCCTTTTTTATGCCTGCAGCCTGATATGCCACAGAGCTCTTCATAAATTTTGCGTCCCACACGTCATTCCCAACCAAATACTCTCTTTTTTTCTCTCTCTCGGTGAACATAAATCCGAAGCTTTCAAGAGAAACTGTAAACGGCGACAGATTTAATTCATTTTCTTCCTCAAGCCTGGAATATACGGTTCTGGTGGCAGTTTGCTCATACAGTTAGTGACCAATAGACTTCGGGGTCTTCTAACTGTCGAAGCATTTCGTTCCCTAAGATATCTGCTCGAACTCTCGTCTATATTTGCATGAAGAGGCCTCAGTAGCCCCTCGGGGAGAACGGCGTTGATGAACCTCAAACACACATGTGTGATACTTGTGTCCTCAACTCGCCTCTGAAGAGTTAGGTCAAAGACCAGGCCGTCATACCTTATGGTTCGTGCCGTCATACCCAAGGCAGAAGCGTCGTAGTCAAGGGTCGTGCTGTCATGTTCAAGGGTCGTGCTGCCGTGCTCAAGGGTCGTGCTGTCGTGCTCAAGGGTCGTGATGTCGTGCTCAAGAGTCGTGCTGTCGTGTTCAAGGGTCGTGCTGTCGTGCTCAAGGGTCGTGCTGTCGTGTTCAAGGGTCGTGCTGTCGTGCTCAAGGGTCGTGCTGTCGTGTTCAAGGGGGTTAGGTGAGAGTTCCTTTCTTCTCTTTAGTTGCAGTGTGAGTGGCTGTAAGAGACCAGTGAGGATGACCTCAGCGGGAGACGTCTGTGGCGAATGTGTCTCTCCGCTACACTTGAGCGAGTGCTGTCCATACCGTCTGGAGCACGTACGGGGTACCCTTCTCTCTGTCTACAGCAACGCACAAGTACCCGTCCGTGCTGTCTGCAGCACGTACGGGCGCAGTTTAATTCTTTCTTGAAGCTCGTGCTGGCACTGTCTTGTTCTGTCTGTAGTAAGTACGGGCGCTGTATAATTTCGTCTACAGCACGCACGGGCGCTGTATAATTTCATCTACAGCACGCACGGGCGCTGTATAATTTCGTCTGCAGCACGCACGGGCGCCGCCCGGTTCTGGCTGCGGGACATACGGGCGCCCCCTACTGATCCCTGGAAACGGAGCCACTTCAGGGGATCTGACTCTCCAGTGATGCTCGCGCCGTGTGTTTGTCTTGAATCATTCGCTCGATGCGCCAGAACGTTTATGCTAATTTAAGCACAACATGCTACCGTCGTGCCAAACACTACGACAACGTCTCCTATCCGTCCCTCTATCGTATAACTGAGGAACCTGGACTGAAAGATATACTCATCACCATCAGGTTTCACTTTTACTTGAAGAGGTGTGAATAACTGATGCGAGATGATATACCCCCGATCATGGAGAGGAATGGAGGATTCACAGATGGAGGAAATTCAGGAGTGTAGCCCCAAGACTACACAGAACACTCCCCTTGAGTGTATATGTGTTGAGGCAGGGTGCTAGGTGAGTGTGTGGACCAGCAGAACATATCTTAAATACATCAACGATGACGAGATCTGCTCCGCTGCAGAGGTAGGAGTGGGTGACCTGGAAATTTAGATAAAAGGGAAATGAGTGCCAGTGGTGTGTTCACAGGATGGAACAGCTGCTAAAGAGTTACAACAGTGGCTTGAGAAGCGCATTATTTATGAGGGTGAAGAAGCACAAGGGATTTGCTCCTTATGTTCTGTGAGACCCCGGAGGTGAGGGAGTCAAAAAGGTGAGGTTGGCCCCCTCAGAAGCGTACATATTCCGACGACCCTCACTGAGGAAACTTGTGAGCCATGGAATGAGACCTACGCAACCCAAGGTTTAATGGGTGGTTCATGATTATGTTGTGGTTCCCTAGGTCGATTGCTGTGGTGAAGCTGTGGTAGAAGGTGGTTTTCATACTACCAAACCGATGAAGGTCTATGGTGCGTGTGTGTGAGTGTGGGAGGTGTGTGGGGTGTGAGAGAGCGGCCGCTAGCGGCGGTGGTGAACGGGAGGCGGAGGGGCGGGCAGTGAGGCCGACCTCTACCATCTGTGATGGGCGAGTCGCCTCTCCTGACCAGGCCTCAAATCCCGATGATAATCCAGCTTTATGGCGTTGCTCTCTGAATAATTCACGGTTGACCCTGGCTGACGCTCTGCCCATTGGTTTATTCATCCCACCACCACTACCACAACCACCACCACAACCACCACTCACTACCGCAGCCATCACCGTTGCTACCACTATCACCCATCGCCAATACCCTCGGCTCTGCCACACGCACACACACCAGCCACTCTGTTCACCGACAAGGGCCCGCACAGGTTCGAATCCTGGTCGCCGCAGTCGGCCCACACTCCACCCAGCTATTCACCCTCCCCTCCAGGTTGGTCGACAGATGAATACCTTGCTCAGGCTAGGGTGTGTGCACGTGTACACACACAAACACACAAGCACGCGCGAGCATCAAAAAGTAAAGTGCGAATCCTGTTTGTCTCTGGGGCAGGTGAGGGATGGGCGCCGCACGGCGGACCCGCCTCAGGCTAGGGAGCTACTGGGACGTAGTGGACGGGACGCCGTAAAGCTGGTATCTGGAGGCTGAGGAGCCCTGGTGCAGCCCCTCTCACAGGAACCTTCCAGGCCGCTAGAACTGCGTGGAAATTCAAAGAGCCTTTGACGTTACCATCTCCTCTTCCTCCGCCCCTCTCATCACCTCCTCGTCCTCCGCCCCTTCCATCACCTCTTCTTCCTCCGCCCCTTCCATCACCTCTTCCTCCTCCTCCTCCCCTTCCATCACCTCCTCCCCCGCCCCTTCCATCACCTCCTCCTCCGCCCCTCCTATCACTAGAGGGCCCACAATACCCCTCCCTCTCTGTCCCGCTCCCCTAAACAAGCGTGATGCATTACCTATAAGGTCCCCTCTAGTGCTCCACCCCTGCCACCCTTCTCTTCTCCTCTCCCACCCTTTCCGCCACTCTTGTCACCCTTCCCGCCACTCTTCCCACCTCTCCTGCCATCCTTCTCGTCTCTCCTGCCATTCCTCCCTCCTCCTTAACCATCCACCGCCATCTACCTCCCCCATTCCTTTTCTCGTCCTCCCTGTCTCTCGACCCATCAACCACATTCCTCCCTCTTAGCCTTGACCTCCCTCCTCCTGCTGGGGTCCTCACCGAACTCTCCTTCGTGTCAAAAAACAGAATGGTAGGAGTCGTAGCCAAATACATTCATCATAAAGCGAATGACACAAGACTTTCACTTAAAAATACCCTAGTGAGACCATATCTAGAATACGCTGTTTCGGTTCTGGTCAGCAAGCAGAATCACAAAGGAAAAACTGGAACAAATACAGAGAAAAGCAACAAACCTAATTCCATCTCTCAGAAATAAAATCCATGAAGAAAGACTCAAAGCTCAGAAATCATATTCTTTTCCGAAAAAAAAAAATCGCAGTCGCCGAAAATATCAACTAAAACATTTCAAATTTATCAATATTTCTGACGAAGTAAATCACATTCACATTTTATACAATATGGTTCATTGACCAGCCATAGCGGCATGGGGCGAGACAGAAGTTGTAATGTAAACATGGCCAGAGATTTCTTCAGCAGTAGAACACTGGAATGAAATTTATCATATTGACACAATCTTTTGTACGGTAAATGCAGATAAAACCAAAATGAAAGTATAGCTGCGATATCTTTCGTTCATCGCATCTCACAAATTAAACTCAATGTGCAAGTACTTTAAAGTCTTTTCCCTATACTGATTAGAATCTAGAATAGTTCCTTCCTCCCCTGAGAATTCGGTGGCTAAAATCAGATCAAAATCGTTCTTCACTCTTTCCTGTAGAATTCCCACGCTAGTATACCTTCTCTCTACGACACTGTCTTCCTCAGTAGCTACGATACTGCCAGCTGATGTGGCACAGTGGAGTAGTGGGCGGGGAGGAGCCTTCTGCTGTAGTATCTCGTCTCTATCTATATAGATTAGGTATTAAGGGTACTCTCTGCCCTCCACCAGTTTACCTCTTCATAGACCAACAGATTATCTGTTACCTGGCTTCCCATGTACTTCCTCTATAGCCCTTTCTCTGTCGTGGATGTCACCATACTCCATACACTCCCTCCAGTCCCTGCCCAGCTGGGATCGTCCTCAAACCCTCCCTCCCTCCCACCCTTCCTTCCTCCCTCCCTTGCATGCCTGGAATATTAATGACACGTCTTATGAGTTGATTCCCTAAAGGGGGGGACTTTTTGTTTTAATTTATTCTCGCTTCTTATGCTGGATGTGGACGCTGTTTGTTTTCCCTTAGCTCTAGTGGATGGGGGAGGTGTTTCTCTTAGAGCACATGTTTGCTTTTCGCTAATTACTCAACTAAGCAATTAGGTCTATTAAGGCGGTCGTGAATGCCCCGTTCGCCCATACATTCCTACACATTTTTCGACCATACTTACCACCAGATGGCTTGGCCTCATTAATACTTACACAGGTACAAACACACTGACGCACACGTACTAACACGTACACAGTTATTGACTTACCAAAGAGTATATGAAAGTCTATAGATTAATTTAGAAAGTGTCATTCGACATTTACACAAGCTGACTAAGAGATTCGAACCCATGACTTCCCCCTCCCGACTGAATATTCATTCACTGGAACCCTTGGTAGATGTGCAGTTGTGATTCTTCCTTCCTAGGGATGTAAGGGGAGTCAGCTGGGCACGGTGTCAGCACCAGCTGAGGATGGAGGGAGGAGAGCTTAAGGGATACCAGGCAGCTTAAGACATCAAGACAGGACATCAAACAGCTCAGGGTGCAGACACAGACGAGAGGACGTCAGGTCCTGCACCACATGCAGGCAGCTGAAACGATAATTATGAACACCTTTCTTTCCTAGTGATGACAGGGACGGGTCTTGGGAGCTGCCCACTTTTGGAGATACTACTGAAAAGGTATCCTAAGTGTGTCTGTGTGGACGCTATAGAGCCTGCTCCCCAAGAGCGTCTATGTGATTACAACGCAGTCTCCTCCCCAATTACGTCTGTGTAAACACAACACATTCTCCTCCTCCAGTGCGTCTGTGTGGACCCAACAGCCATCTCCCCCACGATGTCTGTGTGGACCCAACAGCCATCTCCCCCACGATGTCTGTGTGGACACAACGCACCCCTCCTCCTCCAGTATGTCTATGTGGACACAACAGCCATCTCCCCCACGATGTCTGTGTGGACACAACAGCCATCTCCCCCACGATGTCTGTGGACACAACACACCCTTCCTCCTCCAGTATGTCTGCGTGGACACAACACAGCCTCCTCTTCCTCCAATATGTCTGTGTGGACACAACACACCCTTCCTCCTCCAGTATGTCTGCGTGGACATAACTCACCCTTCCTCCTCCAGTATGTCTGCGTGGACACAACACAGCCTCCTCCTCCTCCTCCTCCTCCTCCAATATGTCTGTGTGGACAGAATACGTTCTACCCGAGCGTGAGTCACCGCCCCATTACTTATGGCAATATCATCATCAACACACTTACCGCTTATTGCCGTGATCAGTGGGGGACCGCGGAGGGCGGTGGGTGGATATTGTTGGGTGGGGGAGGCCAGCCAGCCTCGGGTGTGGGGGGGTGGGGAAGTTATTGAGGTGAGTCTTGTGGGAGGATCGTGGGGGAAGACCCTGGCGAAGGGTGGTGGGAGAGGGTCATGAGGAGGGTCGTACGGTGGGTTATAGGAAGAGTCGTGAGGTAAGGGTAGTGGAGGTCGGTAGGAAGGACCTTATTGTTAGTGTTGGACTCTATTGCTTTGGGAAAGAATCGTGTGTGTGTGTGTGTGTGTGTGTGTGTGTGTGTGTGTGTGTGTGATTCCTTAGCTCTAACGTTTGCACCAAATTAATTAATGGCTATTTATTTCCAATCAAAGGCTGCGTTCCCGCAGGCCATGCATGACAGAGCCATGCACTTTGCACTTTGAATAACGACTGACCAAACATCATTAGCCAGGAGTATGGCCCAGGTATAAACAAGCCAATTAAACCCGCTCAAACCAGTCGCCAATAATACGCGCAATATACCAAATAACATTTATTTGAATAGGACACTCTATGAAGACTAACCTTCGCTGAAGTTTGAGATTGGAGAAAAGTGGAACAATGTGTTAGTATGGTAGGCAACACTGTTGAGGACTCAGCAAGACAATTGGGGTTCGCAACTCAGCAGAGCCTGCAGTGTTCCAAGGACCCGAGCCGGAGACTTGGCGACCTATGATCCAGTCACCGCGAATGAACAAACACTCCTGGAGAACAAATCTGCGAGCGAGCACACAGGAGGGGGGCCAGCAGCGACGGAGTCAGTCGACGGTGGGAGGGCAAACACTGGCGTGAATCACCAGCGACTGAACCAATTCAAAGGAGCCGATGCAATGGAAAATTTACATAGACAAATACTGGAGTGTTGAGGGGGGAGGGCAGGCTGCCATTATCCCGATAGCTGAGGCTTGAGTATGGTAGGAGGGGCGCTCTGCACCCACGCCACCGCCCAGCCCCCACTCCGCACAACACCCTCTTCTGCCGCCCTGCCCCCGCTCTCTCCGCCCACCGCCCTCTTCTGCCGTCCAGCCCCCGCTCTCTTCCTACGCCCATTTTGCCGCCCACTCCACCCCCATGCACCCGCTTTCTATACACTGTTAAATAATAAATGAATGGGACGCTGTGTTCATATAATGATTATCAGATCTCTCTCATGTGTCGCACAATAAGGCGCAAATAAACCACCCATTCTAAGTGTGTTGGTGGACTCGGGTCGAGTACATATATCCTATAGACTCAACAAGCATGAACCCCTTTACCTGCGCTACCGGAACCTGTAAAGCAAATGATCTTTTATTCATTTCATCCATACAACAGAGACGAGGCCGTTACGTATGAAGTGTTACAGCGTTATCAGACGATCCGTAACAGCGTTATGTTCTCAGCTGGCCTCCGCCAGCTGAGCCGAGGAAACGTAAACACTGTAACGCACGCAACTTGTTACGATATCTACTGTTAATCTCTTTGAGTTTATGATGACAAGATGTTGTCATCTGATTTTCCTTAACCTCGTAGAAGAGCGACGTCTGTTGTCGTCCAGGTGGTGTTGCCAAGGTTACGAGTGTGGCAACTCGACCTTTGCAACGTTGCGAGTGTAGCCACTCAACCTTTGTAACGTTGCGATTAAAGGTATCCCGAATGTTGTTTTCCCAAATAATAAGTTAAGAGATTGTTATTGTATTGTCGGTGGAGCTTTATTTGGCCAACTAGGATCGTTTTCTCGACGTTAGCTCAACCCTGTCTCTAGTTAAGATGGTCTGCTAGTATTTTCTAACTCATTTTCATTTCAGATGAGACTCGGAACATAGTCATTTTCACGTCCCTCATCGAGGGATGCAGCAGCTCTGCTACAGGAACCTGTTGGTCCGCGTAGCGACATAAATAAGACACTGTATAGCAAATGTAGCGATATGAGCGTAAGGCTAGCAAGAACCCGCGCGTGCGAGAAATCACGTAAAAAATGATCAAAAAAAAAAAGGCTTTAAGCTGGGTAATGCAAAACCAATAACACTCTCCCAAATAACGTGGTAATGATCCAGTCATAAATACATTTCAAAACATCGATTAAGACCAGATATACCGTTGCTTGTTCAGCGCCCCATTACGGTTAACGTCAAGAGGTACTTAGATGTTTACGTCCTGCCGTTCGCGGAAGAAGTCTGTGCGTTGGGTACCGGGAAGTAACTTGTTGTTAGCTGGCTAGTAGCAGCACAGCGCCACCGTAGCGAGCAGCAATGTCAAGGTAAACAGGACAATAACGTGCATAAATATGTACTTGACCATAAATTACGAATACTGAGAACAGGTCAAAATGTTCGTGACCCTTAAAAACTGGGAAATCTAGATCAGGGTAATTACTGTTCTTTTCATTGTACGATGAACCATAAATCTTGACCCTTTCAATACAACGGAACAATCCTTCAGGTATGATGGCGCAAACCTTTGATCTGACCCATAGGCGTCGGGTCAAAGTTCACGACACAATTACCCAAGCGTTGTATGGTCGAGCTGATAAGAAAGTACCAATCAAGTCATCAGCGATAAGACTCGAGGTTCCTCTTGGTCTATTACACCCACGTCGGCCGGAGGAGGAGCATGACCCCTGGCAAGTCCCCGGTCTGAGCCACGGAGGGAGGAGGAGTGATCCACTCAACACTCCCAACTGCTTCGCTCCAGACAAGACACTGGTTCGTTTGTTTCATGAGTTCGGTGCCACTCGCCCAGACTCGTGTTCTCGAGGCGAATTACCTTACTGGGGAGCTTGTTAAAGAGACATTAGTCATACTACAGCAGAGTTTTCGGACACGGATGGCCTCGCTGAGAATATCACCGCTGAGGTTTGCCTCAGTTTTGAGTTCTCGGTATATGTCTTGCTCAGGATGACGTGTTCCCCCAGGCGAGTCTTGCTTCACAGCGGCGCTCACGACCGCCGTTCGTGGAGCTCTGGTGAGCGTATGTAGACTCTCGTGCTGCAGTGGTGCCTCCTCGCTGGTCGATTTTGCTGTGTGAACGAACGCAACTCACAAAACAAATACTGACAACCATTTGAGCAGACTCTGTTACCCCTACCTGAATATATAAGACTCCTTGCCAATAAATGACATCCATGGTGTGTAGAAACTACATGAATTCAATCAGTTACGCCCGCCGAACACTCTCTCGTATCTAGACACGTAGATATCTAAATGTATCTCTTCTTACTTAACTGCAGTGGAGGTGAAGGAGTCCTCCCTCCCTGCTCCTTAAGCCTCTAGGGCAAGTAGAGCCGTCCTACCCTCCATCTTGTGAAGGGTCTCCTCCAGCGTCTAACCAGCCCGCAGGGAAAGGGAATATCTGAGATCCTGGAGGCTCAAGGACTCCTCAATATTCCGTGTGGTGGCAGTGAGGGCCGGAGTGCCGGATCAAGGAGGGGGTCGTCTGCTGCCGCTGCCTGCATGACGACCTCTTTGATGTCACGCCTCACGACTCGCACGCCCCACGAGATCAAACCGAGTCATATGTTTAAATTCTTGTGAGATAAGTAATTGGTATTCCTCCTCCTTCCCTCCCCTCCCTTTCCCCCTTAAATCCAGCGGAAGACCATTTAGAAAAAGAAAAGGAAGAAATGTCTTTCCCAGAGAATTCGACCAACCCGGGGAAAAAAAACTCTAACTTCTAGAAATACAGATGGAATCCTAGAAAACTAATCTTCTCGTGGACGCAAATCGCCACAATTTCTGGGTATGGCTGGCGACATTTATCAGGCCAGACTACACCACCTCATTGAACACCTACCTACCCTGTCCTCATCTCTCACCACACCACCACCAAGTTTACCCACACCTCATGACCTCCTCCTTAAAGCCAACTCTCCTCATTGCTGCAGTGTGGCACACTCCATCCTCACAACCACACACAAACACACACACCACAAATATGAATCACTGTCGTATAACCTATGTCAGCTCTCTCATCACGGACTCCCCGCCCAACCAAAGGCACTGTTCACCGTCACAGTGAAGTCACAGCTCACTCCAATGCTCATAGTCACCGCTCACTCTAAAGTTAATAGTCACAGCTGACTCCCCACGTCACACTCACAGTCAACTACCAAATCACTGCCACATCTCACTGTTGCAGGACAGTCACAGCTCCCTGTCATGTTGATGTGTGTGTGTGTGTGTGTACATGAGAAGTTTTATTGGTCAAAACACACGACTCATAAACATCGGACAGCAAACAAGTTTGCTACATCCACACTCACTGCCCACCTCTCTCACCTCCCACCTATCCCACTCCCCTCCCACCCACCTATCCCACTCCCCTACCACCCACCTATCCGCTCCCCCACCTCCCGAGACTCCCCATAATCCCAACCACACATCCGGTGGGGATCAGACCAGCGTTGCCAATTATTGGAGGAAATAAATGGAATCATTACACCCTCCCTCCTCCACCACATCCCCCACCTCCTCCCCCACCTCCAAACTCTCACCCCCACCCCTTCCCTCACCTCTAAACCCCTCATCCCAACCTCCTCACCCAGCATCCCTCATCCTAACGTCAACTACCCCACCATAGCACAACCCCACCCCATCCCATTCAACTAACATCAACCATTCCACCAAACTACACCCCAAACCCACCCCATTACACTCGAATCAACCACACCTCCCTCACAATCCTCATGACTCACCAAAGATCCTCTTCATCAACCTTGGGACATGGAACACTAGCCTCTCCCTACCACACCCTCACACCACCTCATTACGACCCACCTCAAACTACCAGACGAAGATTCCCTCGTACTTAGCCAAAAAGGAACCATT
>NC_092242.1:6641864-6729364 GCF_036320965.1 Panulirus ornatus
TAGATCTAGTGTGGCAGGTCTGACTGTGGACGGGGGTAGACAGATCTAGTGTGGCAGGTCTGGCTGTGGACGGGGGTAGACAGATCTAGTGTGGCAGGTTTGGCTGTGGACGGGGGTAGACAGATCTAGTGTGGCAGGTCTGACTGTGGACGGGAGTTAGACAGATCTAGTGTGGCAGGTCTGGCTGTGGATAGGGGTAGACAGATCTAGTGTGGCAGGTCTGGCTGTGGACGGGGGTAGATAGATCTAGTGTCGCAGGTCTGGCTGTGGACGGGGGTAGACAGATCTAGTGTGGCAGGTTCGACTGTGGACGGGGGTAGACAGATCTAGTGTGGCAGGTTCGACTGTGGATAGGGAGATGCAACTGGTTTGAAGCTTCGAACGGCCGTCCCACACACATACACACACACATTAGCCAACCATTGTCCAGTGAGGCCTTGAAGAAACCCAGAATCAAAAACACAAGAGTCCGCTCATTCAAAGCCAGAGCTCGAGAGCTGGATTCACGCCAGACGCGAGCGCTTCAAACTCCAGTGTCTTCCAGGACAATGGGGCAGGAAGCCCCCTCCTTTACCATGTTTCCTGTGGGCGAGAAAGTTGGAGCTTGCTACACGAAGGCGGTGATGCACACTTCCAGCGGCCTGTGAAACTCGCAGTCCCTCAGATTAAGTCCAGAGTTAAATGAAAGCGTTGTAGTGGGACTGACAGACGGACGAGATGTTAAGATCATCAAATATTGATGGCACGAGAGGGGACGAGATCTCCTAGTCTCCCGATACCCACTACGCCGAGATAATTTCACTGTATCTTTGGCTTCCATTTTCTTTTTTTTTTACAACCGTAAAGTAAAAAGAATGATAGAAAACGTCTACAAGTTATTCCAGTTGGGAGGACAATCTATCGCTCTCCAAATATCTATCTGCGTATCATTAATCACGCCGGTTCCATTTACATGTGAGGGATGAGGTGTACACACGAACACGTATTTTCTGGGTATTAATTCTGCACTGGTGGGGTCTCTGGCCACGCAGGCTCTGGCCCCTGGCAGGAGGGAGGGTCAGAGAGGCGTCCAATTCCCCGAGGATACACGGGTAAAAGGATCCACAACACACTAGATGTGTACGGTAGATGCACTGGTGCCCCTCGTGTGTAATGAGGTGTACAGTGAACGTAAGGATGTATACTTTCCTCTGTGTAGGCTACAGGAGTGTGTCCTTCTAAGTAGGTCGTCCAATACCCCTGATGTGACCTCATTAAGGCTAGATATGACCAGATGATGAGGTCATACGACGCACAGATACAGCTCCAATAATTCATGTCAATTGAGACCTTACTTAGGATTCTCGTTATGTTTTTTTGTGTGTGTGTGTTACATCTACCCACGGGGATAGAGGGAACACCTTCTACCCACGGGGATAGAGGGAACACCTTCTATCCACGGGAGGGAACATCCTCTATCCCATCTACAGTTCATGCTCCCGTCACTGTGTACAGGAAAGGATGTGACCCATCACAGTTAAGCTAACATGTAGAGTTTATTATAAAGTACAACCTACGTTCCTGCTTGTTTGTAACACAGACACACAGACACACAGACACACAAACACACAAACACACACACACACACACACACACACACACACACACACAAACACACAAACACACACACACACACACACACACACACACACACACACACACACACACACACGTGTTATTTGCTCTCCACACAGACAAACACACTCTCTCACCTCCACACACACACACACACACACACTTACAAGGGCTGGCAATGTGGCTCCATCTCAGGGAGGGAGAGAGAGAGAGAGAGAGAGAGAGAGAGAGAGAGAGAGAGAGAGAGAGAGAGAGAGAGAGAGGTGGACTGTGGAGAGGTGTATGGCGCTCATCCACAGATACGTTAGGGGGTGGCTAGGACCCACATCTTCGCCCCACAGACGAAAGGGAGGAGGAGAGAGAGAGAGAGAGAGAGAGAGAGAGAGAGCTCTCTCCCTCCTCCGCTCCCTTACAGACGGACGGTGAATGAGGAGGCGCGGGTGAGCGCAGGGCCTCTTCCCATCCACTAAAAAAGAATGAAGAAGGGGTCTCTACCACTCCCCCTACAGACGGGAGGAGGCAAGAGACACCACCACCACCCCTTCCAACCACAGACCCCCATACAGACTCATTACCACAGAGTCGAGCAAGACTGCCAGGGCGCCTTTGAAGGGGAGACTCGCCCTCAAGAAAATGCTCACCCTTTTTTTTCCTCTCCTTTTTTTTTCTCTCCTCTTTTGTATATCTGGAGTGCTTGTTTTGACGGGACGACCGAAGTGACCGCTCTGAGCATCACCGTAACTACCACGCGTGTCTTGAGTCTTGTTAACAATAGACAGGTCTTTACGTCTATATGTGAGGTGAGGTCCACACTTCTCGTCACACACACACACACATACACACACACACACACACACACACACACACACACACACATCTCTCTCTCTCTCTCTCTCTCTCTCTCTCTCTCTCTCTCTCTCTCTCTCTATATATATATATATATATATATATATATATATATATATATATATATATATATATATATATATATATATATATATATATACATATATATATATATATATATATATATATATATATATATATATATATATATATATATATATATATATATATATATATATATATATATATATATATATATATATATATCTACCTATCTATCTATCTATATCTATCCCTTCGAGGTGACAGAATCAGCACAGACCATCACAAGAAGTCAAAAGATAATTTACTGTATTTCCCCGCCTCACACAGCTCGTGCAATATATATATATATATATATATATATATATATATATATATATATATATATATATATATATATATATATATATATATATATATATATATATATGTATATATATCCCTCAGCCTGAAACAATTTGGTAAAAGGACAAGTTAAAAACATACATATACCTCCCCCCTTCCCTCCCCCTCCCCCCCAAAGCGAGCCGGGTCTTTTGCTTGGTAAACAGACCCTGGAAACGTGTCTGTGTGGGGAGAGAAATGGACGGTGCCGGGTGTGCGAGGTGAAACTGTTTGTTTGTAGGTTTGTGTCGAAATTGATATTTCCCAGTGGTCATCTTGATGGCTGTGATGAGGGGGGGGCGTGTAGAACGCTGACTGGCGCGGGGTTTTGAGTGGTGAGTGGTGCCCCTTGAAGTGATCATGTAGGGGGGTGGGGGAAAGGGCAGTGATGGGAAGGGGTGGTGCAGGCGAATGGTGCCCCTTGAGGTGATGGTGGTGGAGGTGGTGATAGGGAGGGGGAAGGGGGTCATGGCGAATGGTGCCCCCTGATAGAAATAGTAGTGATGTGAGGCCACGTCCTTGAAGGAAGGGCGAGAGGCCACGTCCTTGAAGGAAGGGCGAGAGGCCACGTCCTTGAAGGAAGGGCGAGAGGCCACTTCCTTGAAGGAAGGGCGAGAGGCCACGTCCTTGAAGGAAGGGCGAGAGGCCACGTCCTTGAAGAAAGGGCAGAGGCCACGTCCTTGGAGGAAGGGCGAAAGGCCACGTCCTTGAAGGAAGGGCGGAAAACCACGTCCCTGAGAGTGGAATGAAAGACCACACCATTGAAGGCAGAGTGGAAGACCACGTCTCTGAGACTGGAATGAAAGACCACACCATTGAAGGCAGAGTGAAAGACCACGTCTCTGAGAGTGGAATGAAACACCACACCATTGAAGGCAGAGTGAAAGACCACGTCTCTGAGAGTGGAATGAAACACCACACCATTGAAGGCAGAGTGGAAGACCACGTCTCTGAGACTGGAATGAAAGACCACACCATTGAAGGCAGAGTGGAAGACCACGTCCCTGAGAGTGGAATGAAACACCACACCATTGAAGGCAGAGTGGAAGACCACGTCTCTGAGACTGGAATGAAAGACCACACCATTGAAGGCAGAGTGGAAGACCACGTCTCTGAGACTGGAATGAAAGACCACGTCCTCAAAGTCAGGGCTGAGAGGCCAGGTGGACGGTGGTGGTGGGTGGGTGGGTGGTGAATGGTGGTGGTGGTGGGTGGGTGGAGGTGGGGTAGGATGTCAGCAGTTCGTTGTTCTTCCTGGGTCTTATTATCATAGGAAGAAAAATAGGCCGCGGCAAAATAGCCACCGCGGCAAAACATCGTTAAAAATGGACGAGGAGCCAAATGTGGCTCAGAGGAGGAGGTCAAGGGTGAACCCCACTCTCTCTCTCTCTCTCTCTCTCTCTCTCTCTCTCTCTCTCTCTCTCTCTCTTGGATGAAATGAAAGGGATCTTTAAGACGAAAATGAAATAACTTCTGCTGTCTTTAAAAGAAGGAAACGGAAAAAGATGCCTTACCCAGTAGCGGCTAGAGAGACGTGACGGGAGAAGTGAGGGAGACGTGAGAGTAGACGTAAGAGCAGTGAGACGGGAGACAGGAGAGAGAGACGTGAGTAGAGCAGTGAGATGGGAGGCGTGAGAGAGACGTGAGCAGAGCAGTGAGATGGGAGGCGTGAGAGAGACGTGAGCAGAGGAGTGACATGGGAGACAGGAGAGAGAGACGTGAGCAGAGCAGTGAGACGGGAGGCGTGAGAGAGAGAGACGTGAGCAGAGCAGTGAGATGGGAGGCGTGAGAGAGACGTGAGCAGAGGAGTGACACGGGAGACAGGAGAAAGAGACGTGAACAGAGCAGTGAGACGGGAGACGTGAGACAAAACAGTGAATTTGGTCGAGCGACCATATTTCACCAGTCGTGGAGGCCGATGGCCAGTGGTAGAGGCGTTGCCTGGTGCAGCAACCACAGCCTCCTGCACCAGGAGTGCCACAACTCCCACAGCCTCCTGCACCAGGAGAGCCAAAGCTCCCACAGCCTCCTGCACCACGGGTGCCACAACTCCCACAGCCTCCTGCACCACTGGTGCCACAGCTTCCACAGCCTCCTGCACCAGGAGTGCCACAACTCCCACAGCCTCTTGCACCACAGGTGCCACAACTCCCACAGCCTCTTGCTTCGGAGAAAACATCTTATCATATCAGACGAGAGAACAAATCTTCAGATAAATATTCAGAATATTATCTAAACCAATATTAGAGAAGGTGTTACTTTTTTTTTTTTTACACAAAAAAGAATGAATATAAGTGTTGAGGAAGACATCTTATTCTTCACATTTTCCACAAAATGAAAAAAGAAAATGTAGAATATTCATGATGTTCTATTCTTTGACGTCAGAGCCAGTGTATACGTAAGGTAAGATAAGGTCTCAAAACCTTCATAAGGTATACGTAAGGTAAGGTAAGGTCCCAGACCCAGCTGAAGTGGTAGAAGACCTCCGAAACTATCGTAAGTTATACGTAAGTTCAGATATGGTCTCATGCCCAACTGTGGGGGTAGAAGACCTCCGAAACCATCGTAAGGTATACGTAAGTTAAGATATGGTCTCATGCCCAACTGTCGCGATAGAAGACCTCCGAGACCATCGTAAAGTATACGTAAGTTAAGATATGGTTTCATGCCCAACTGTCGCGATAGAAGACCTCCGAGACCATCGTAAAGTATACGTAAGTTAAGATATGGTTTCATGCCCAACTGTTGGGATTAGAAGACCTCCGAAACCAGCCCAACTGTGGGGGTAAAAGACCTCCGAGACCATCGTAAAGTATACGTAAGTTAAGATATGGTTTCATGCCCAACTGTCGCGATAGAAGACCTCCGAGACCATCGTAAAGTATACGTAAGTTAAGATATGGTTTCATGCCCAACTGTTGGGACAGAAGACCTCCGAAACCACCCCAACTGTGGGGGTAGAAGACCTCCGAGACCATCGTAAAGTATACGTAAGTTAAGATATAGTTTCATGCCCAACTATCGCGATAGAAGACCTCCGAAACCAGCTTAAGGTATACGCAAGGTAAAAAAAAAAAAAAAAAAACAACTAAACAGACCCAGTTGTGAGAGGGGTAGAGGACCAGTGGACGTAGGAACGAGGAACTGTTTAGGACGAGTTAAGGCAAGACCTGTAATCCCTCGTATAGGGGCACGGAAGACGCCCTTCCTTATCCCTCCCTTCAGACTTTGCTTATGAAACATCCGCCTTACTCACCTGACCTACATCATCACTTCCGACAAGACCTGACGTATGAAAAATACATATATCTTCTTCATACGAATTTCCCACAGGGTCACAGTGAAAATAATCCTGCGCTCTGTGACGGAAATGAATTTCCCTTTGTTCCACACCGGAACAAAAACATACATCCAAAACTATTTGTCCAGGGCAGCAGCGCTGTGCCGCTCAGTGCCAAGGGGAGTTGGAGCATCGCTGTGCACCAGAGACTTGGTATTGGTTCACAGAGACGCAGTAAATGTCTCTTCTTGAACGCAATCATCCACATTCGTCAAATCAGTGTCCATCAACGTTATGTCTCCTTTTCCTTCTCTGAGTTTATGCTCCTTGCACCAGAGACCTTCTCAAACATTCCACCTTTTCATGTGGCGTCCTTATATCCTCCTTTAACTCCCATCATCATCCTCTTTCCTCTCTTCATTCTTGCTTGTTCTTTTATCCTTAAAGTCTCGTCCCTAAAAGAAATACGACGTTCCTTTCTTCCTGACTTGTAATTAAAGTACCCCTTAAGGTTTCTCTTTAATATGATATCAAAAGCATACCGGAAATCCTTTTGATTATCTGCCCCAGGTCATGTGAAGCGAGGGAGGGTCGGGAGGCAGGGGTAGGATGGACAAAGAGGAGGAGGCTGGGGGATTAAAGAATAGACGAGAACGGAAGTAAATGTGGATGAAGCGAGAGATGAAAGGCGAAGAGAGACCAGGAGAGACTGCAAGACAGGCCAGGGACGCTGGCACGGATCCTGAAGTGATTGTACTTTGGAGTACATGGGAGACAAGGACAAGAAGTCTGATAGCTTGTGTCTAGGTTATCCTGCTGTAACTTTCCCCTTATCTCCTTATCTCATCTTTTTTTTCTCATCTCAGTAGATGTGGTAAGGATAGATCAGTAAGAAGGCTCTCCTCCCACCTTACACTTCCCCCACGGCATCAAGATCGACAGGATACAAAGAATGGAAGCAACACATAGCATTTGTGAAGTAAACCTGCATAGAATGTGATAGGATAGAAAGAAAGGCGAAAGTTTCTGCTATAAAATCTCGTCACAGCAACCCAACCTATGTTACACTACAGTATATTCTCAGGGTCTGGAATGTATTAAAGGAAGCAATGTATTGTGTATATTTCTTTCTTTGTATTCCTGTATTCCGGAACCCATAAAAAAAGAATTCAAATTGTTTTTGAATCATTTTCATCAGCGATTGACCGTAACTTATTCAATGTTCAACCAATCTTCATTGTCGCTATACAGTTGTTAGTCTGCTTCTTATTCTTAGTGATAACAACTCCAGTAACCTTACTCTCTATTCACTTTAGATAACAGATTCTGAATGTATGAAAGTTGTGTTCAATCTTCTTATCTCTACATGCACGACTTCTCGCTGGTCTACGTTCAGTTTCATCAGCCATCTGTCTCAGCTACTTAGTTATCTCTGAATTTCTCCACAGTCATGCTCGTTTATAGCTTTACTTCCAGCAAATCTGGAGATCTTAGATACGACACCCAACTCCTAGAGCATGAATGTATATACATTAATTACTCTGAAGAGAAGAGCGGAAAGGAGCGATCCCTGGGGCACGCCACATGTCACGTTCGGCCAGTCTGATCCTCCGTCATTCAAACAGCATGATGCTTTCTGGCGTTAAAGTGGTCCTTGTGTCATGCACTAGGTTCGTCCATTACTCCACGTGACTGTGATTTACATTGTCAGTCTCTTTGACTCCCAGTGTCTCGCGTGTGACACTGAAGATTTCTTCTTATGGGTATTTGCATGAGGCCAGGATGACTAGATCAAGAGAGAGAGAGAGAGAGAGAGAGAGAGAGAGAGAGAGAGAGAGAGAGAGAGAGAGAGAGAGAGAGAGAACGATAAATTGGTAACGAAGGAAGAAGAAGGACAGAAGACACAGGAGGAAGGGAAGGAGAGAGTGGGAATGTGACCCGTGCCATCCGCCCAAAACATCTGGCAATGCTCCCATTTTTCACCAGGTTTTTTTTTTTTTTTTTAGCAGCGACTATTCGCCCATATATAGTTGCTGGTTTTTTTTTTTCCCCTCCTACCATACCAGACCACTGAATAACCACAGTATAACCCCGCCTTACTGTAAATGTCAACATTCCCTCCCCAGATTAGCAAGGAACGCCAGAATTCAGTGAAGTGGTTGATAATCATAAGGTCAGAAACA
The DNA here is from genome assembly GCF_036320965.1 of Panulirus ornatus. Classification (NCBI taxonomy): domain Eukaryota; kingdom Metazoa; phylum Arthropoda; class Malacostraca; order Decapoda; family Palinuridae; genus Panulirus; species Panulirus ornatus. Next base: position 6,650,214 of record NC_092242.1, read on the forward strand.
TCAGGTTCTTTAACTTCCAACCTGGGGACAAAAGACTCACTAACCTGCCATCCTTTCTCTCTCTCTCTCTCTCTCTCTCTCTCTCTCTCTCTCTCTCTCTCTCTCTCTCTCTCTCTCTCTCTCTCTCTCTCTCTCGCCTCATCATCAAGAGCTTAAAGATGCCTTTGATCACCATGTGAAGGCTGCTATTAACTCCACTACCCCGGCGTAACACAAGGTTTACTAACACGTCCATCAAGAGCAGTGTCAACAAATTTTTCATCACGTTGAGGGAGAACAATCCATCATCATCATCACCATCATCTTCGTCATCAAGACTGTTCGTCAAGAGCGTTTGTGTTCTGTCAGTAGGGCATTAGAGTGTGTTGGTGTTCCTTGCCTATCTATACTGGTGCCTGCCGGGGACTGCACCCTTCCACAATAACCACACCTCACCTCCCGCCCTCATCACTTCAGGGTGGAGGAGGGAGCACCACCACCACCACTTACCCACACTATCACATGAATTCTCCGTCTTTGTAAATCTGACAAAAATTCTCCAATCCAATCAAATCAATCGCTGCCACAGTCATCCCTTTAGGGAACACCATTCTTTACCAACGCCATCACAGGGGAGGAGGCGCCGCTCAACCCCCTTACCACTATCACTTCATGGGCCACCACTCCCTCAGCGACTCTCCTCACCACCAACACCGTCTCTTCCTCCCACGATGCCAACCAAGCCTCACCTCTGACACCGCATAACTTTCGAGAGGCGATGAACTCAGACACAAACAAAGTAAAAATTCCAACATTCGAGATATATCTGAATTTCGAAACTTCCCGTGAACGACATTATGCTGGAGATGAGAGGACGAGTTGGTCCTTCAGCCTTGCTAGGAGTCGCTCTGAAGGAGGCGCTGTCGAAGACTGCTCTCCTTCAGCCTGTACAGTACTGAGAGAAGAATTACAGGAGAGGTAGGCAGTAAGGCAGGCACGCACGCACAGTGTTATTCATCTTCAAGTCTGTGAATTATCCCCCTAAGAATTTTCTTCGTCTTACCAACGCATCGTCTACATCTCTAACAATATCTAACCACTGGTTCAAACGACCGTAAATATCGCAATGCTTGGCGAGACAATTTTCTTTTTGCTTTCGTTGGGCCGTAATGTATTCGTCGTACCCTGGGTCGCTCTTGCTTACGAAAGGAGGAGTTCTCTCAGTGAGTGTTGTGGCCGATGTCTCCCATGGGCTCCAAGGTGGGTGCACGTACACACACACACACTGCGTCCCTGGGAAGAGCACACACACACACACGCAGAGTGGCCCCTCTCGCTCCACTAGTCATGGGGTGTCGCATCCCCTCGGTGTAGCTCCCCGCAGCCAACACCACTCCCTGTGTCCAGAAAATCCGTCTCTGTGCACTCACCGCCGCACTCAACAAACCGTGAAGGCTGGCGAGGGCACGGGCAGAGTGCGTTTGGTGTACAGTGTATTGAAGTGAGTCTGTTGTTATTGACGTGAGAATTGACGTGAGGCTAAAGTGCGGTTATCTGGATGAGTGTGTTGGTAAGTGGGTACAGAGTCTGTAGATGTGAGTGGGTTTCGTTATCATGGGTGAGGTAGTCTCGTCGTCTGAGTGCGTTGATATGGGTGTGAAGTATATCCATGTGAAGTGGTGTCACTGGGAAGTGCTGACATGTTTATTGTGTGCGTTGTCGTGTTTGAGAGTCGTGCCCGTGGTTTTCACAACGTCGCGCCGTCACGTTCAAAGGGTCGTACCGTTTGCTCTCAAGTATCGTTACTTCTTGTTCAAGGGTCGTCCAGTCGTTCGCAGTTATCGCTACGTCGTGTTCGAAGGTTGTAGCGCTGCGTTAAGGAGCCGTTTCGTCGTGTCCAGGTGGGGTCGTACCGTCGTTCCTGATTATCGCTACGTCGTGTTCGAGGGTTGTAGCGTCGTGTTGAAGGGCCGTTCTGTCGTGTTCAAGGGTCGTAGCGTCGTGTTGAAGGGCCACAGGGCGCAACACTTCAGTCAAAGTCCTCCACACATGACAATCAGAATACATTGCCAAAAATCACCCCAACATTTCGCTCCCTCACACAATACATCATTTTTTTTTCTCTCTCTCTCTTTCTCTCTTTCCACATAAACCTTTTTTTTCTCTTTTTTTTGTTGGATTGTTTACGCAACTGCAAATCCGTCCTGTTGACTGGCCGCGAGTGGAGGTTCGTTGGCTGGTCGTCTTTTTAACATTCGTTCTTTTAACAATTTCTCTCACGGAATTCTTTGACGGCCTTGTCAATTACTGGATCTAAAACAGCAATACCTCATCACGAATTTGTTCCTCTGGATACCATTTTAGTGTTCAAGAATTCACCATCATATCATTTCTTCTTTCTTTATATCTACGATGCTTGTTTAGGATGGTAGTTATGGTCATGAGACGATGTATATGGCGGGTGTCATGAGAGCCAGTAGTCATGAGTGGTCATTTATGTAAGAACTCCTTCCTCACACCTGAGTTGCGGCTCTGAAGGACGTCCTCTGAGGTGTAAGATACGTTGATATTATCCTCAGTGTCACACGCAAGACACAATTTGCCAGGCTGGATCCACCAGTGCCCTCTTTCGCCCAACGTGAAGAAGTGAAATCAAATAACTTGTAGATAAAAGCGCACGAATTACATAACACCTTCAACATTTACCCTAAGATATAGACGAACTAAACAGACGCCACAGACTTTATAGATCGCTGGAGACGGAAACACTTGGGCTACTTGGTAGATGTGGTCTGAATCGTACACACACACACACACACACACATACACAGACTTCCCAGATGTGTCTCAGGGATGATGTAACCCAGCGCATGACCCGTGTTACTGCGCCATACGGCTCTCCTACACAACGTCGACCGTCTGGGGTTACATATACACAGTTCCCAGCCGAATCCCCGGGTCTCCATCCCGTCTCCTCGCTGTCCCAGTGCTGCCGTCCACGAGAGAGAGAGAGAGACTCTGGTGTCGCCAACACGACCATGGGTGACCACAACGTCGCCTGTAGACTGGAGAAGACCTACGTTCCTTCCATTTCTACTCGCAGGAGATCGCATCCCTGTCTCCTTCCGACTCTGCTCACGGGAGGTCAGCATGTCTCGCTGGTGTGGCTGAAGTCGAAAAAGGGTCCTGAAAATACGCAATGTTAATCCAAGACTTTCTCCTCCGCTCCGTGACTCTATGTTAAGTCTTTACGGATTCTCTTGGCCAACTGTATATAATAATCACCCAGGAATTGATAATCTAACACAATTTGACAGATTGTGACACCTGAACTGCTCTACGTCATTACAGCAACGAGAAGATACGAGGTTTCGGAAAGGTCCCGCCTGGCCGAACCCATCAAGGCAACAGAAGCGTTTTTCTTTTTTTTCACAAATGAAATATATCATTAAAGGTGTCAGATCGAAAGTGTCCATAGCTGAAACTAATGTCTTTTTTTCCCCTTATGAAGCTGAGATGTTGTGGACTCCTGTTTAATAACATCAGGTTTTTTAGGAGAATGACGAAGATCACATGCATGTAGGTCAGAGGTCAGGAATTATATGTATAACGTGTGTACATCGGTATGATCAACGGGAATCGAACAGGCCAGTTAGGTAAAATATTTCCATAATGTTATTTCATCCTACGCCCCTCCTAAGACCCCCCCTATTTAAGGGGGTTCCTTGCATCTTCTTCGGGGGGTAACTTATAGCTTCCACAACCATGGCCTCTCCAGCAAACATGTCTCAATCTCTCTCATCATCCTGTTGCCCCATCAGTAGCGTCCGGCCCTCATCAACACCACACACACACACACACACACACACACACACACACACACACAAACGACCTAACTCAGACCTACAGCTAAAAACCATCACCTTCGCCAATCACAAACCCCCACCACTAAGTCCAGCCCTTACCACCACTACACCACCACAAGCACTAGATCAACTTGCCAAGTGAGAGGGAGCGGGTGAGAGAGAGAGAGAGAGAGAGAGAGAGAGAGAGAGAGAGAGAGAGAGAGAGAGAGAGAGAGAGAGAGAGAGAGAGCGAGAGCATTCAGTATCCCTGAGCCAGTGAGAGCGGGCAGACGTCTCTCGCTTGGCTCCCTCACTCAGACATGTGGGACCACACGCTGTGTTGAGGCGTTTTACCAGAGTTTACACCAGATGACCCGAGTTTACATCTGGGTATACATTGCTCGTAAACCTCTGTTTGCAGTGAACCAAGAACGCTTACGGAGGCAAGTGCTGTAAAATTAAGCCTTTGGAAAACAAACAAACAAAAAAACACTATTTCTTGAAGTTCATTGTATTTGTTGTATTCTATACAATCTTTCGTCTCCCCCTCACACACACTACCTATACAGCAGTGACAAACAGTGCCTCACCAAGCACGGTGACTTACGACAGTGAATTTCTAACACTTCATCTCGCGATCCACTGATAGATCACCAATCGTAAGTATTACCATCTGCTCTAAACGTGTCGTTAGCACTTCAGTATGATGTGTGTTGCATTCCAGCGTTGTGGGATAAGAGTATGAAGGATCTAGACACTTTGAGAGAAATCTATGACATGATTAAGTGCTCTGATTAATTGTGCAATATAATCAAAGTTCTGTTACTGAACTTAATGGAACTTTAGTGAAGTGTCACTTTTAAGTCACCATCTCTTAGAACGTGTCACTTTTAAGTCACTTTTAAGTTACATATTATCTACAGATGTATTTGATAACTACAACCTTTGAAATAGATAGATGCAGAGAACTTTAAAAGAGAAATATTCCAAGTATAGGAAATTGCGAATAAGATAAATCGACTACGATAGATATAAAGATTACATCATCAATGTAATCTTATCTATGTATAGATATAAAGATTACATCATCAAGATGTAATCTTATCTATGTATAAATATAAAGATTACATTAAGATGTAATTTTATCTATGTATAAACATAAAGATTACATTAAGATGTAATCTTATCTATGTATAAATATAAAGATTATATTAAGATGTAATCTTATCTATGTATAGATATAAAGATTACATCATCAAGATGTAATCTTATCTATATATAGATATAAAGATTATATCATCAAGATGTGATCTTATCTATATATAGATATAAAGATTATATCATCAAGATGTAATCTTATCTATATATAGATATAAAGATTACATCATGAAGATGTAATCTAATCTATACATGATCACTATAGATAGAGGTACACATGCCAAGATAACAGTGTTGTTTACCAGTATTCAAATCCATTCAAAATACATCCCAACTAATGATCAGCAGAGGCAATTAATCATTACGCTGGAAGACGTAACGAGCTAACTACAGTACCGCATCATTAAACGTCTAGATGACGTAAGCAAACGACGGCAAACGTAACTACAAAGGACATCCCAAGTAACTCGACCATGGTGTAACCAAGCAACAGCATGACGTAACTAATGTAACTGAGCCACCCCATAAGGTAATCAAGTCATGTAATTAAACCACAATAGACCGTAAGCATCAGAGGAAAACGCAAACGAGGTGATATAGCCACAGCATTATGTAACTTTAACCAAAGTAAAATAACTAAAATAAGACATACTATAATTCAGCCACAACATAAAGTAATTAAGTAACTAAGCCACAATGTATTATCAAAGTTACACCAGGACAGAATGTAATTAAGGTAACTAAGCCACGGCACAATGAAATTAAACCACAACATGTTTTAAACCACGGAATAAATGAACTAAACCTCAACGTAACTAAGGTAATCCAAGCCATGACAAAATGTAACTAAACCACCAGGAAAATGTAACCCGACAGCAACATGATTTAACCTGAATTACATTATTGCCAAGTTGTGCTGGTGGTATAACCAAACAACACTGTTGGTGGAGGCCACCAGGGATTAATAAGGATTATCCTTTTAATCTGAGCGGATTCCGCTGCTGGCTAGGGGGATTAATATCACAGCCACGTCCTCAAGATGATCGTCTGATATCCCGATTAATCTGAAGATAGCTGAAATTATGATCCCGATCAATTCTACTAAAGGCTAAATGTTTTTGACGATAAACTCCTCAGTGACACGATTAATGAAACTTGTAATCTTGCTTTTGGCACCGTGATGTTTCCAGAGCTGTGAAGACTTGATATCTTGCGACTGGCACCGTGATATCAACAGAACTATGATACTTGATATCTGGGTGTTTTGGCCCCAGTAGTGGTGATGCAGAGCTTAGGAGAAAAAAATATCTGATATCTTGCTATATAGCACTGTATTGTTTCGAAGCTACGAAACATGATATCTTGTTTTGGCACCAGTGATGTTCATAACTAGTTAAAAATAAATGGTATCTCACCATTGACACTTTATTATCATTATTATCATTATCATAATTATTATTACTATTATCATTATTATTATTATTATTATAATCATTATTACTGTTATCATTATTATTATTATTATTATTATTATTATTATTATTGATATCTTGAACTTGGCACCCCAAAGTCTTGCTGAGTTAGGAAACTTGATATCCGGGCCCCGTGGTGTCCGGGGAAATTTCCCGCCACGAAGGAAAAAAGAAAACGAAACTTCGAGACGCTGTTCGAAGCATTATTGGGCGCGACTGCACAATACTAATTACTTTTTAAGTTGGTCTGCGCGGGTCGGGGGTGGCCTTAGCTTCCTTGCTTTAATTAAATACGATCTGATATTGCTTCCCTTATATATATATATATATATATATATATATATATATATATATATATATATATATATATATATATATATATATATATATTCTTATCTAAAGCGCAGCGGATTAGCGAACTCAGAGGTGGAAGCCCATTATGATATATGATTATCCATTAATGGCTATATGATTAAGTGTGACGCCTGATTATTCCTAAATACTTCGTATAAATGTATTTCATTTTCTTGCATTATTAAATGCAGGAACATACGTCTACAACTTCCTTGAATGGTTGAATTTAGTACTGTCTATGTAATTTTATGCTATCGGTGTTGTATACGTAATCTTTACATAGTATTTATATCATTTAATAAAAGAGAAAAATCTTTAAAATAATTAAAGAAAAGTATTTGCTAAACAATGGTATAAAAACAGGTTTTAGAATCATTTTCTCTTAAAGCGAAGATTCTGGCGTTGAAATGTTACCATAAGACGAGTGATGAGAATCTTTTTTACCTCTACGTTATCAATAACCTTGTAAGTTATAACTTAGCAATACAGTGAAAATCATTACGCTCTTGGTGTGAGGTCAGTTTACTTTCTGTAAATTATTTATTCAGGAAAATACAGGAAAATGCACCGATGCATATATGGCAGACTAGGGCATTTGGCGTATTTGTTTACATGTATATTTCCCTTCGCTAACGGAAGCAAACAAAACGGAAATACATACAAATAGAACGAGAAAGTTACGCATTATATATTTCTTATGGTGCTCAGGGGGAAAATGGAAGCTCGCGAGGTATATACAAGTGGGGAAAAAAAGGTATTGTCATCTACGCCAGTCAAACCGACCTGGTGGGTGACAGTGTTGACGTGGAGGACCTCCCCAGCGCCGCGCTCCCCGCTGGGCTCCAGCTGCTGCCCAGACACACACACACACACACACACACACCAACGTCTCACACCGCTCTGTGTAGCGCCATGCCTGTGTACCGTCATGCCTGTGTACCGTCATGCTTGTGCACCGCCATACCTGTGTACCGCCTATGTACCGTCATGCCTGTGTACCGCCATGCCTGTGTACCGTCACGCCTGCGTACCGCCATACCTGCGTACCGTCATGCCTGTGTACCGTCATGCTTGTGCACCGCCATACCTGTGTACCGCCTATGTACCGTCATGCCTGTGTACCGTCATGCCTGCGTACCGTCATGCCTGTGTGCAGTCGTGCCTATGTACCGTCATGTCTATGTACCGCCATGCCTATGTACCGTCACAACTGTGTACCGTCATACATGTGTACCGTCATGCATATTTACCGTCATGCATGTGTACCGTCATGTGTGTGTACCCTCATGCCTCACCAATGTATGGTAATGGCGTGGTCACACATAGTCCTAACTGGTAGAGGAATTATAGAAAGCCAGGATTACGATCAACGTGTGTGTGTGTGTGTGTGTGTGTGTGTGTGTATACATGACCCTCCACCCTGGTATGATAGTATATATTCCCTCCCGGCTGACAGCGGCAGTACTGCATTATCATTAAGTGTTTAAGATTTGACTGGTGATAGGCGGCAAGACAAAGCCACAGTGGCGGACACACACACACACACACACACACACACGACCCTCCATTAGGGAAACGCTGTCATCAACGACCGTTTTAGTCCTCTGAGCACGACCCTTGAATGTGAACCCACCCCCTGAGCACGACGGCACGACTCTTCGAGAGGACTTTAGTGATACAGAATATTGGAATGAACTACCACTTTGACGATGTAAATGCAAAGGCTTTTCAAACTTTCAAATAGAATTAGACAAACATTTCCCTGATGTTTTTCATCAGGAAATGGCTCTGTTTCAAAAAGTATTTACGAAAGTTACGATGTTTTCTCATTCCAGCCGCAGTGTCTATTTTGATTTAGGCAACTTTTTTCCGTTTATGCTTTCCTACAGAATTCCCTTGGCAGTGTATCTTCGAGGAAAATGCTTTTTTAGCTGTTTTTTTCGGCAGTTGAGCCAGAGGGTAAGGTGGATGCGATAGATACCTACTTTATCAACCTGTTTCCACCATAACTTTAACTTTAGTACTTTAGATAATCCTCAGCTCCTCCGTTATCTGTCCTTCCCACCTCACCCTTTAAGTCTTAGGCCTCGGGCGAGGTCATCATAACCAAGAATCGTACACTCGAACACAGATCTTGAGTTCAAATTCTTCTCGTGGGTGTGCGAAACGAATGCTTCTCAGGTGAGGTAAAGTTGGTAGCGACCTCAGAATGTTAGAAGGAAGTAGCAAGGTCCAACGTCCAGTAGACACAATAGTATTACGTATTTACGGATTGTCTGCCATGGATCTGGTACATGACCTTTAAGGAAACTGTGGAGCATCATCATGTTGTGGACTCACACACTCGTTCACACACTCAATCACTTCCTCATTCCCCCCAACCACTCACATATCACTCCCTATCTGCGCTAAAGAGAATAGATTCCAAGTAATTTCAGCCATTCTTACTAAATCTAAGCTTCTCTACGAAATATGAATGTTCTCCAATTTTTGTATAGACAAAAATGCTTTGGAAGGCGTCGTCAGCGACTTCTTTTTTTTTTTGTCTCGTTCTGAAGGTTCTCAGAGTCTAGGCAACCGTTTTCTTTCGAGCCGTGATCCTCTGTATTGCTGTGTCTGCTAGGGAAAAGATCTTCTGGCAATATTATCTAAATCTTCTATGATAGAGCAATAACTATGTGTTTCCTATAGTTATATATATATATATATATATATATATATATATATATATATATATATATATATATATATATATATATATATATATATATATATATATATATTGTATTTCGGTGGCACTTTTCTGTTAAGGTAATTTCATGCACAGGGGGAGGAGGGGGACAATTAAGGCATAAACATAGTATATAGCTCCAGAGCTTTTAATTAGACAACAGTATCTCTTGCGGCATGACCCTCCCTACTACCCAGACACGTTGCCGGTCCACAGCTCCTCCTCCTAGTCACTACCTGTGCCTAAGGCGTGTCATATAGATCCTGATTGGCGTAGGCTGTTCAAAACCTTCCCAATAACACACACGTTTGAGGTAAAATAGAAATTTCATGATTATTTGACTTCTCTCTCTCTCTCTCTCTCTCTCTCTCTCTCTCTCTCTCTCTCTCTCTCTCTCTCTCTCTCTCTCTCTCTCTCCTCCACTCCATCCGAGTCTTGTGTCGTGTGAGAGGTTTCGATATCTTCCATAGGCACTCATCTCTGTATCTCATCTGAAAGCCATGTAATCCATGTAATTACCTGAGGTACAAAATTTAAGTATGCATTTGAGGTGGGGCGTACGGAGCTGAGAAGGCTTCCCTGTAATCAACTAGTAATGTGTGGTATAATATCTTAATGTCCCCACTGATAGCTGGGTGTAATTTCTCCTCTGTGTGGAATTTGAGGACATAACCATCCAAGGATCGGCTCAGGCGATGGTGATCTATGTAACAGTGATGTGGCCCTGTGGGATTGTGTCTAGGGAGATTATGTCCGACGGACTTATGTCCAGAGGCGTTCTGTCCGATCGGCGAACGAACGTGTGTCACTGAGAATGTCCGCTGACGAATTACTTGGTGATGGGTTGAGCGATGGCGGCTTGGCCGATGGGCCATGCGTCAGGAGACAAATCATCCACTGGGATAATTCTCCAGCGACGGATCAGCGTCCATGAAACGGTCAACAGACGGAGGGGGTTGTCCGGTGGTGATACGTGTGTTGGTCGGCTGTGGTGGTGAGGAGGGAAGCTCCATTAGATGACGAGTGCTCTGGCACAGACACACGTCCTCACTCCCTCACGCTCTGGCTCAGACACACGTCCTCACTCCCTCACGCTCTGGCACAGACACACGTCCTCACTCCCTCGCGCTCTGGCTCAGACACACGTCCTCACTCCCTCACGCTCTGGCACAGACACACGTCCTCACTCCCTCACGCTCTGGCTCAGACACACGTCCTCACTCCCTCACACTCTGGCACAGACACACGTCCTCACTCCCTCACGCTCTGGCTCAGAGACACGTCCTCACTCCCTCACACTCTGGCACAGACACACGTCCTCACTCCCTCACGCTATGGCTCAGAGACACGTCCTCACTCCCTCACGCTCTGGCTCAGACACACGTCCTCACTCCCTCACACTCCGCCACAGACACACGTTCTCACTCCCTCACGCTCTGGCTCAGAGACACGTCCTCACTCCCTCACGCACGCTCTGGCTCAGACACACGTCCTCACTCCCTCACGCTCTGGCTCAGAGACACGTCCTCACTCCCTCACACTCTGGCTCACTAACCGACTTAGTCTCTTTGTCACACTTTCGCTCTGGCGCTATTTATTTTACCTCCTGTATCTCCTTACCTCATCATCACCTCTACCAGCAATGCCATGAGGCGGAGCACCCACTATCTCCCACTATTTGCTCCCCCTATACCGCCTCCCTGCGTTAGTAGGGGGAGAACCGAGGGCCGAGATAAACAAGTTCTTCCCGCCAGGACCCACACCCACGGAGGCTGATGGCCCGCACATGGCGACCCAGTGTTGCTAAACTTCGTCCAATTTCCCAGATGTGCCCGGCTGCCTGGCTGGTTGGGAGGGCGGGACCCAAGTGTCACAGAGAGACTGGGTTTTTTTTTGCCCCAGCCTGTTTGCATATAGCGCACTCAAATGGGTCATGAATCTGAAGTTGCGTTTTTTTTTTTTTTTTTTTGCATCTTTTAAGAATATTATGCAAGTTCCTGACCGACCTTTGAACACGACAGTGAGACCCTTAAGGACAATGGTACGACCCCGACCGGTATGAAGATTGAGCACGACGTTACGACTCGAAGAACGACTGTGCGACCCTAGAGTACGACGGGACGACCCTAGATACACAACGGGACGACCCTTGGGCATGATGGCCTGGACTTTGACCTTGAGTTATCTTACAGTTCAGGGTTCGAAGGCCCTGCTATCACATGTAAAGGGTCGTGCCTTCGTATTCAAGAGTCGTACCGTCGTGCTCAAGAGATGAAAGGGTTTGACTCACAATACGACTGTCACAGAACGACCCCCTGAAGAATCACTTGCAACGACCCAGGATAATTGGAAGAGGAGTATTATGCAACACTTACGTAATGTAATGTCTCAAAGTACGACCTCCATTCGAGAAAATACTTCCACATGTTGTTACACAACACCCAGCAGATCCTCACATGTGGTTATATAACTCCCAGCAGATCCTCACATGTTACATAACACCCAGCAGATCCTCACATGTGGTTATATAACATCCAGCAGATCCTCACATGTGGTTATATAACACCCAGCAGATCCTCACATGTGGTTGTATAACACCCAGCAGATCCTCACATGTTATGCAACACCCAGCAGATCCTCACATGTGGTTATACAACACCCAGCAGATCCTCACATGTTACACAACACCCAGCAGATCCTCACATGTGGTTACACAACACCCAGCAGATCCTCACATGTGGTTATACAACACCCAGCAGATCCTCACATGTGGTTATACAACACCCAGCAGATCCTCACATGTGGTTATATAACACCCAGCAGATCCTCACATGTGGTTACACAACACCCAGCAGATCCTCACATGTGGTTATATAACACCCAGCAGATCCTCACATGTGGTTATATTACACCCAGCAGATCCTCACATGTGGTTATATAACACCCAGCAGATCCTCACATGTGGTTATATAACACCCAGCAGATCCTCACATGTGGTTATATAACACCCAGCAGATCCTCACATGTGGTTATATAACACCCAGCAGATCCTCACATGTGGTTATATAACACCCAGCAGATCCTCACATGTGGTTATATAACACCCAGCAGATCCTCACATGTGGTTATATAACGCCCAGCAGATCCTCACATGTTATACAACACCTAGCAGATCCTCACATGTGGTTACACAACACCCAGCAGATCCTCACATGTGGTTACACAACACCCAGCAGATCCTCACATGTGGTTACACAACACCCAGCAGATCCTCACATGTGGTTATACAACACCCAGCAGATCCTCACATGTGGTTATACAACACCCAGCAGATCCTCACATGTGGTTATATAACACCCAGCAGATCCTCACATGTGGTTATATAACACCCAGCAGATCCTCACATGTGGTTATATAACACCCAGCAGATCCTCACATGTGGTTATATAACACCCAGTAGATCCTCACATGTGGTTATATAACACCCAGTAGATCCTCACATGTGGTTATATAACACCCAGCAGATCCTCACATGTCCCCAGCACTGTCTTTCATCGTGGTGTGTACGCCTAAGATAGCTGTGCTCATCCCGGAATACAGTCTTAATATAGAAGCTCATCTCGTAACACACAGTCTCAATATAGAAGCTTTATCTTTTCTTAGCCTTGATATGGTATAGCCTTTACTGAGTCAGGACACTTGTATAACCGGCTTGTATATTTAGAAACGCACAGAGAGAGAGAGAGAGAGAGAGAGAGAGAGAGAGAGAGAGAGAGAGAGAGAGAGAGAGAGAGAGAGAGAGAGAGAGAGAGAGACAGTAAATGTTTACGGGGATATTACGTCAGTGTCTGCGAGGAGCTGTGTGTCGTACGTGAGTGTCTGGTCTGGCATCTAGTAACTGGTAGGCGAGGAGAAGAAGGAGGAGGAGCAGCATGCCTGTCTGCACCAAGCTGGCTAGTAGAACCGTCTTATCGAAATTAATCAAATGTCGGAGCAAAACACATATGCTATGCTGTCCATAAGACTAATTTCTATTTTTTTCAAGTGTGTGTGTGTGTGTGTGTGTGTGTGTGTGTGTGTGTGTGTGTGTGTGTGTGTGAGGGGTGTGTGTGTTATTTAGAGTGTTTGTGAGGGTAGGGTGCGTTATGTGGGCTTCGTGTGCGAAGATGGTGTGTCATTTATGGTGCGTGTACGAGTAAGGGGGTGTTAACTAGGGTGCGTGTACGAGTAGGGGTGTGTTAGCTCGGGTGCGTGAGCGAGTAAGGGGTGTTAACTAGGGTGCGTGTACGAGTAGGGGTGTGTTAGCTCGGGTGCGTGAGCGAGTAAGGGGTGTTAACTAGGGTGCGTGTACGAGTAGGGGTGTGTTAGCTCGGGTGCGTGAGCGAGTAGGGTGTGTTATCTCGGGTGCGTGAGCGAGTAGGGTGTGTTACCTCGGGTGCGTGAGCGAGTAGGGTGTGTTATCTCGGGTGCGTGAGCGGGTAGGGGTGTGTTAGCTCGGGTGCGTGTGCGAGTAGGGTGTGTTATCTCGGGTGCGTGAGCGAGTAGGGTGTGTTACCTCGGGTGCGTGAGCGAGTAGGGTGTGTTATCATGGTTTGACGTCTGGGGTCGGGTGCGTTCATTGGAGTGTGTGAGCCCATATGTACGGGTGGCAGTGTTGTGGCCACACGTCACCCCAAAGTCACATGATATGACCGTCAGGGTCGCGTCTCCTCCCCCCATACACACACACACACACACACACACACACACACACACACACACAGATAGGTGCTTCCCTAGCAATGTGCTTTGCTGTCACGAGGAGAGAGAGAGAGAGAGAGAGAGAGAGAGAGAGAGAGAGAGAGAGAGAGAGAGAGAGAGAGAGAGAGAGAGAGAGAGAGAGAGAGAGACTCGTGTGTCTGTCAATGTTCAATTGTTTTCTGTGGTCAGTTCTACCCATGAAGGAATCTTATTTCTTTCTTTCTCTTTCTTTTCTATTTTTTTCTTTTTTTGCTTTTGAGAAATATGACTAAGACATATCAATGATCATCCATTGCTTTCAGAAGGAACGCTAGAGGTCTGCCACTCTCAAAATGAATGAAGAAAAGGCCCACTGCGTTCACAGGGAATTAAAGAAGAGAGAGAGAGAGAGAGAGAGAGAGAGAGAGAGAGAGAGAGAGAGAGAGAGAGAGAGAGAGAGAGAGAGAGAGCCTAATGAAGGAAGAGTGAATCTGGTGAAGGAAGAGCGAGTCTGATGAATGAAAAGTGGGTCTGGTGAAGGAAATGAAGGTAAACTGCGACCCACCAGGTGAACGAGGCGATTCCAGCCTTGTATTGGGGTCACTTTGTGTAATGACTTAACGATGGGTCTTCAATGTGGCTCAGTCGAGAGCAATCCCTCTCTCTCTCTCTCTCTCTCTCTCTCTCTCTCTCTCTCTCTCTCTCTCTCTCTCTCCCAGATCTGCACGACCTGGGTGTCAGCGGGGATGGGCACCCCAGGAGCTGAGGGGGGGTGAGATTGTCGAAGCCTTCGACGTGTTTGGCAGAACTCGGTAAAGAGGTGCACTAAGGTGCCACCAATGTTTATATATTGCGTCTTGAATATATTGACAGTTAGGGGACAGATCGCCGCCGACTTTGGCAGAGAACTGTGGTGTGTGTGTGTGTGTGTGTGTGTGTGTGTGTGTGTGTGTGTGTGTGTGTGTGTTTTAGGGGGTTGTGGAGGGTGGTGGTACTGTGGAAAAGCATTGGGGGGATTTCAGTACAGGCAGGTGATGGGCTCGTGTGAGGCATTTGGATAAGAAACCTCAGATTAGTGAAGGACGAGTGTGAAGTACTTAACAAGGGCACTACAGATTAGTGAAGGACGAGTGTGAAGTACTTAACAAGGGCACTACAGACTAGTGAAGGACGAGTGTGAAGTACTTAACAAGGGCACTACAGACTAGTGAAGGACGAGTGTGAGGTACTTAACAAGGGCACTACAGACTAGTGAAGGACGAGTGTGAGGTACTTAACAAAGGCACTAAAGACATGTAAAGGACTCTTATGAGATCCCTGTAATAACCCTATGGATTAGTCATCACAATCTCAACAAATCCCTTACATCAATCAAATTGTTCTCATTTACTATAACCCATGTTCATCATAAGGGATTTCTCTTGGGAGTAATTAAGCAAAAGATGCATGAGATAAACATTAAATAGATATTTTAACAATATACTGCCTAAATTTACCAACGACCCAATTAACCCTAAGACACGAAACAAATTCAATACATTACACACACACACAAGAACACGAAACAGATGACAGTATGATGTTTGGAAGTGGTGGACTCCAAGATGATACACATTAGACATACGATATGGATCAGGACGACAAGAAAATATGGTGAAGACAACTTACCTCAATGACAGTCTGTCTGCTGCTCACAGCCTGGGCTATAAACCACCTGACATTGCTTCCTACCACACGCGAACCATCGTCGGTTCGAAACCAAGTCGAACCATCGTCGGTTCGAAACCAATAACATATTGCTTCGAACCTTCATACTAACAAGGTTTTGTACTTCTAGAATTACGTGATAGAAAATAGAAAATGCAATACATTACTGGTCATAGAATGATAATCATATGGGGCCATGGTAACATAATGGGGGCTTATCTCACAAGCTCGAAGCATCAGAACTTTGACCCCCACAGCACTGACACACGTCTTGCTATTACGTCGCCAGCTCGAGTGAACCTGGCGGGACACGGTGAAGGAGAGGCGCTGCAGACGGGAGTTATGGAGATGACCAACAATTAGCCATAAGGACGCAAGACGCTACAGACACCGCCTCACTCCTTCCTGGAGGAGGAGTCCACGATGTCGCTGAAACTTTAAGAGCAGAGTTTCGAGTCCCCTTTACAATGTTTTGTTAGATGACGACTCTCTCTCTCTCTCTCTCTCTCTCTCTCTCTCTCTCTCTCTCTCTCTCTCTCTCTCTCTCTCTCTCTCTCTCTCTCTCTCTCGTGTATGGGAGACTGAAAGAGATGAACGGTTTGAAACACCCGGACTTCCTCCTTTTGGGCGCGTTCATCACCTCTCTCTCTGAGGGCAGCTGCTGTCTCTCACGGTGAAGTTCAGGCACGCCATATATCCTCAGCCTAATAGCAGTTGTAGCAACCTATCTAGATGGACGTCTCCCATGGGAGTAGGAAGTTCTTGAAGGCCTTTTCGTTAATGGACTGAGACGTGTTTGTCCGAACCGCTCCGCTACATCCAGTGAGATCGTATTTAGGAGTTTTGCTATATGAGCTCACTTCACCAACTTGCTCCGTCATCAGCGCTTCCCCTCACCAGCCTGGAGGATGCCATGTGTTTCCCCAATATCCCCTGACAAGAAGCCCATAGTCTCTGATTTGCAACCCACTGCCATTTACCAGGAATCCCCAGCTTACGCAAGGAAAGCCTAGCCTCTGATTGGTCTCGCCCCAGACATTGTTAGGCTACGTAGAGCCCATAGCTTTGGCGTCGGCGTTGACAACAGCTCTCCTGGCTACATCGCTGTCAGGAACACCCTCAAAACCCCCACCCAGAACTGGGCCACAGCCAACCATGTTAGACTACATCCAAAAACATCATACTGTAGTTATGCACTTCAGCCCTCCTTCCAATCTTATCCCATCCTCTGGCGTCTCACTAGGCCCAACCACTCCACCAGACTTGTCGGTTCACTCTGGACGACGCTGGAAGGAACACGACAGTGCCATCATCAAACCCTTGTGTCATTGGGTCTCAGTTCTCCGGTCTGCCCCACAACTTTTCTTCTCAGACTCGCCTGTGCCTCCACGCCTGCTCTTCCTTCCTGTCCACCACACAACACAGGTTACGAGACAGGGTTCATAGACCCTCTTATGTACAGACCCTTGTTGCACAGACCTTCTGGTGCTCAAAAGCTTTTACATACACAAACCCAGTGGTGCACAGTCCCCCTGATTTACAGAGTCACTGGTCCACACAAACTGTGGTGCACAAACTCTCTTGTGTACCAGACCCCTTGTGCACAGACCTTTAGGTGCACAAAACTCTCGAAACTTTACAACGAGAATTCTCCCGGGTGATTTGAAGGTGTACATTATTCTGTGTGGGTAAAGACGTTGATGAATGAAGCGGCGAGAAGAAAGCGTGGGAAGATCACACGAAAGAAGCTGAACTGAAGGCCTTTGTTACCGACGCTCCGTAACGAGTCAGGGAAGGGAAATCAAAAGTTAAAGAAGTGTACAAAACTTGGGTGTGGGGTAGATCAGTAGACGAATGAGGAGGGATAAACGAAGGCGAAGGAGTTGAAGAAAATGTATAGACGAAGTGAAGGAAGGTTAGAACCCGACTTAAGAGTGTTGAGGTAATTGTTTGGATCCATATTACAGCCCTCAGTGCCATGCCCGCAGTAAGTTCACTGCCTCTTTCAAAATGAACTACTGGGCTCGTCTTATACATTTCCCCCGACATGCATCATACACTTAGCCTCCTCATTTTTGCTCTTATCTTCAAACACTTTCTCTCCTATCCTCTTTTTTTCCCCTGTATGAATCTTATCTTCCCTAAACATCTCGACCTGCCTTCCCATTCTCAAAAAAAAAGAAAAAAAATTGGTTCACCATCGCCTCTTCTCCTTTCCTTTCAAGATCTGGTGTCGATTGGAGCCTTTGGCCATATGCCTTCAAAGAGAAAAGATGGGAGTGTGAAGGAATAGATAAATGAGTGGAAGGGCGAGGAGGGACTCACGAAGGGAGGGGTGGTAGTGGGTGGAGGGTGACACTGTTGATGTTCCAGCCCTTCCCTAGGGCGAGGCACCCCGCTGCTGTGTCCTCCCCACTCACCCTCCCTCCCTCACTCCTGTCGCTGACCCAGCCACACGCACTGCCACCTCACACCGCTCTGTGTACCGTCCTGCCCGTGTACCGTCCTGCCCATGTACCTTTAAACCGTGTACCGTAATGCCTGTGTACCGTAACGCCCGTGTACCGTAACGCCCGTGTACCGTAAAGCTCGTGTACCGTAACGCCCGTGTACCTTTAAACTGTGTACCGTCGTGCCTGTGTACCGTCCTGCCTGTGTACCGTAACGTCTCTCTACCACACCATGTTTGTTTACCGTCATGCCTTTGTAGTTTAAGGAGATAAATGTGGCTATAGGTTTTATATGTTGATATAATACCAGTGTGTGTGTGTGTGTGTGTGTGTGTGTGTGTGTGTGTGTGTGTGTAGCATGATTATGGCCCCCACAGGTACACACACACACACAGACGACTTACGCTGAGCGATCACCAAGCAATGTGTCTTGGTAATGACTGGTGGAAGGCAGCGGGAGGCACCGAGCCCGCACGCACACAGGCTCTTCCTCATGACAACCTCCTTTGAAGTCGGTGAATAAGGCATGATCCCTGTGTTCAGTGGGATCTGAATACGGAGGAGATATGCCTTCCCGAGTCGTGAAGAGCAGACGGCTCCAGCCGTGCAGCAAGACCAAAGGGAGAGGTAAACTGCGAGGGGGGAGTGGGGGGGTGGTAAACTTAGATACGTGAGTAATGTGTAAACCATGGATGGTCTAATGAGTAGTCTGCGTGTTAGGCTACCTGGCGAGCGTCTTGATGTGTGTGTGTGTGTGTGTATGTGTGTGTGTGTGTGTGTGTGTGTGTGTGTGTGTGTGTGTGTGTGTGTGCACCGCCAAGACTCTGAGTGGCATTATGAATTCTCTCTCTCTCTCTCTCTCTCTCTCTCTCTCTCTCTCTCTCTCTCTCTCTCTCTCTCTCTCTCTCTCTCTCTCTCTCCTTTATCTCTGTCTCATCACGCACTTCATATCCTACTCACTTTGCCACACGCACACACACACACACACACACACACACACACACACACACACACAGGCCTTCAATCACCCACCAACTTGCTTGCTCGCTCGCTCGCTGCTTCACTCATTCATCCATCATCTCAATCATTCATCCACCCACTTACTCAAAATGCATAAAGTGAGTGTAACTGTGACAGCGGGATCGTGGATCCACACCTTCCTCACACATGGAGCCAAACTTGTCCGAAGCCAGGCGAGATCTGGTGCAAAACTTTAATACATTCTTATCCCTGGGAAATTTGCAAGCCTCCTGCAGTTTCTCGTCCTCATGATTTATACACAGAGCAAAACGCAAGCCATAACCTCACATTTAGCTCTTCTTCATTATACTAGAATAATCATGGGAACCTCATCTGTGGAGAATACACGGAGAAGACAAAAAAGAATTTTGGTCATTTCCTCCAGTGGGCCACTTATATTAAAATGCTCAGTTAAAGTAACTTTGAACTCATTTTCTCTTGGGGAAACTATGTAAATTTAATGCTAGAGCGACGTCTATTTCCTCGCCGCTGAACATCTCGAAGTTCTTTTTCTTTATAACATCTTTTGTTAAAGTATTCTTGCCTCTTTCTTACCATTGTCTTTAGTATTTGAGGCTTGAGGTGCCCATCTCTTCACTCCATTATGAATCTCACAGAATACGAAAAGAATATCAATATGGTATAACTATTTCGTGGACAGAGAGAGTGAAAGATCCAAGAATTAGTGTGTGAGGTGACCTTACCTTCAGGAAATATGGTAGGCTGGCTCCTGCGAACACCCTCAGGACAAAAGAGACAAAGCACTGGAAGCGTGTCACCTTTTCAAATCACATACACACACACACACACACACACACACACACACACACATTCACAAGTAGACTAATGTCGTGTCCGTTACATCTAGTGACACCTGGCCATATTATGACTGTGGTTGCATTTCTCTTAAAGACGAAGTTTTGAATTCCGAACATGGACTAGTGTGAGCTCATGATAATCTTCAAGCGCAGCACGACTGATCGATTGGAAAATATCTAACACACATCCACACGCCGCTCCATTGTCCTGTTATCTTCGCTCTGTTTCCCCACACTTCTGTCTTGCTCTTCTATACCCCACACCCACCACCTCCGCAGCCTCGGCCCCTCTCTCCCTCCCTCTTCGTCACAAACAACTAAGGCAACGATGACATTCTCTCTCTCTCTCTCTCTCTCTCTCTCTCTCTCTCTCTCTCTCTCTCTCTCTCTCTCTCTCTCTCTCTCTCTCTCTCTCTCTCTCTCTCCCTGTTAATCCTGCCTTGTTAGGTGTGTGCTGAGAGCCGAGGTAAAACGAGAGACCGGATCGTCCTCACGCCAGGACACACATCATTAGCCAGACCCGGCCGACCACACCCGCAGATGGCGGTCTTATCTCGCCAAACTTCGCCAATCCTCCTTATCGCCCGCCTGGCGTGTTCTGTCTCGAAAGAAGGCGGGAAGAGGAGGAATGGGCCTTTTCTTTAAAACAACCTCTTTTTTTTTTTTTACAGTGTGCTAAATAGACCTTTACATTATAGAGAGTTATATTATCATCATTATCTCAGGGGTGTTTCTTATTAGTACGACCATAAGGCGTTCTGATGGACTTCATTTCTTTCATATATCGACCTATTCACACACACACACACACACACACACACACACACACACACACACTATCAAACAGACTGATCTATCATGTGACTCGTGACACATCAGTCAGCCACAGCAGTTCGGGCTGAGCCTGACGGACCTGGGCACAGCGGACGGCCCTTGGAACCCAAACCAGAATCGAGCAGCCACACTCTTCTCATCCCTATGATAAGAATAGATAAGAATAGATATACCAAGTAATATATACTCTCAGATATACCTTAACAGACTGGTCTATTCAGTGACAGGTAAGAGCAGGTTAGGATTGGTTTTGGTCAGGTTAGGATTGGTAAGGTCAGGTTAGGATTGGTAAGGTCAGGTTAGGATTGGTAAGGTCAGGTTAGGATTGGTAAGGTCAGGTTAGGATTGGTAAGGTCAGGTTAGGATTGGTTTTGGATTGTTGAGGTTCGTGTGGCATGGATACACACACACACACACACATGCTGGCTGCAGTCATCTTTCAGGATGGACTGGTCTATTCAGTGACAGGTAAGAGCAGGTTAGGATTGGTAAGGTCAAGTTAGGATTGGTTTTGGTCAGGTTAGGATTGGTAAGGTCAGGTTAGGATTGGTTTTGGATTGTTGAGGTTCGTGTGGCATGGATACATACACACACACACATGCTGGCTGCAGTCATCTATCAGGATGGGGTTACGCAGGTCGAGGCCTCGAACAGCCTGACTGAGTGTGGCAACATAGTCATGGGAGGTATGAGATCTCTGGAACCCATCGTGAGATATACGCAAGGTAAGGTAAGGCCCCCAGTCACATATATCAGGCAAGCCATCGTAAGATCTACGTACATTACTGGAAGATTTTAGAACAAAGGTATAGTGCTAACAGCAACAGCCCAGCGAGCCACAGTGACCTCCACCTCCGTGAGGTTGGCTCCTGACCTCCTCCTTTGCATGTGGGTCAGCGATCAGATCATGTTGCGTACCGCTGAGGGGGTGGGGGGGGGGAGATAAGGGATCACCTTTAATCTTTTGTTAAAACCTTCAATTACTATTTTTAGCGTGAATAATCTCTTACCGCAGTATATTTCATGGAGTAATGTTAATCCCGGATGATGTATTCATTTGTATTCTGGTCGGGTTTGGTTGATCTCATCAGCCATACGACCCCAGGTGACCTTATGACCTGTATACCGACAGTGACCCACTGTGTCTCTCTCATGTGTACATCCCTTGTGAGTACGATATTTTTGTTGTTGTTTATTAGTTGGGTTTAACATGTCGCTTTTTTGATTCGTATGTTACAATGAATCGATGTTAATGTTAACCAATGTTGATATTGTAACCGAGACTGAAGTAATGTTCTCACACGTGTTCATCACAGGTCATACTTCCCTCCCTAGATGTAAGATGGAAACCCTCCCGCTGCTGCACCACCTCCTCCTCCTCTTCTTCTTCCTCCTTCTCCTCCTCAGCCCTTGCTGACGAGACCTCGTCCAGGCCAACAGGGCCTTTGTGCACCATAGCCACCTCAACAACCCGCCTCTCGCTACCTTACCATCCGGCCACATTCCTTGGGCTGTATCGTCTCCTTCCCTAAACTTCATCATTACTTTGACTGTCAGCGCTCTGATGAAATTCAGTCCATTATGCCTCCCTTGCTTCAACCCCAGACACAATCCTGGCTGCTCCAGGACCTCGTCTCCACTCCTTTTGGCAGGGGGCCCCTCATCTGCCTCGACCTGCATCCCTCACTGAGGCCTGTGTGTGTGTGTGTGTGTGTGTATACAAGCCTCACTGTTACTTGCTTTAACGTCAATATGTGCCAGCCCCCCGTCTGCCTCTCGCCTCGAAGCACTTTTTCCTTAAAGTCACATCACCAGACAAACTAATTTCCCATCTGGTGAGGAACCAAGCAAGCTAACACCTCCCTCAGCGTTGCCACCACCACACCACACATGGGGTTCAATCCTCCAGAAGGTATAAGATAAAATGTCTCCGATAATTTGTCATTTGAGTTTGGCGTCATTTTAATCAGATATATCAATACATGTCACACACACACACACACACACACACACACACACACACATATATATATATATATATATATATATATATATATATATATATATATATATATATATATATATATATATATATGTATATTCATTTTTCCTTGTGGCTCGGGTCTCATGTGTTTATACATGCCAACGTTGCGAAGGAGGAGTTGGTGGTTGGGTGGTTGGGTGGGTGGGTGCCTCGCCACCACACACACACACACACACCCCATCAGTCTTGTCATTATTGTTCGTCACATTTCATTTGCCTCTAACTTGGTTCCTGCTGTCATCCTGGAAATACGTGCTGCTTTTCACCAGCTTCTAACAGCTTTAAGTCATTTCAATATCACGAAGCAGCTGGCGCGGTCGGAAGGTGTTTGAATGCCTTCCCATCCCTGAACCAGTCTCTTGCTTCTTCCTTTGTTTTTACCAAGAAAAAAAAGAAATATGTTCTATCATTTTTTTTTGCGGCTTTTATTTGTTATGGGCGATTACGATTATTATGAGTTTATTACGGGCAATTACGATTATTATGAGTCTTTTATTTTTCTTTTTTTTTTGAACGGTGAAGCAAAGTCAGTTTTGGTACGACGGATGTCCCTCATCAGCGACATGTATCGCATATACATCCATATAACCAGAAACGTTCCACAATTAGCGGCGATAATAATAATGCCTTTGAAGTTGATGGACGCTGGAGATTGAATATTAATGACTTCATCCCTGTTATTTTCCTTTTATGAGTTCTGATTCAGAGGCTCTGTGATGTGTATCCGGTATCGATCAGTTGGCTGATAGATAATGATTAGGGTGAGGTAAGGGGGGTGAGAGAGAGAGAGAGGGAGGGTGGTGAGGGATATCTCCTACACCCTAGATGATGGAAGTGTCTGTCTGCTCCAATTGAGGTGAAGTTGAAAGAAAACAGAAATAGTGAATGATTTATAGACGTATTAGGTATTAGGCCAGGGGTATTTCCCCGCGAGTTCTCCACTGCTGGAACATCACAGTCGTTGATGATATTCATGCTAAGGTCGGCGCAGGTTCGATCCCCGGGTTCGGTTGTCTGTCCACAGTCAATCCAGCTGTTCATCTTCCCTTCGGGCTGGTTGACAAATAGGTACCAAGCTTAATCTAGGGCATATATATATATATATATATATATATATATATATATATATATATATATATATATATATATATATATATATAAGGTTATGAAACACACGCCGCGAGTTTAAAACTCTCTCCCCGTAGCACACAGAGTAATCAGACAAATACACACTTATGCAAAAAAAAAAAGAGATAGTTTAAAAAGAAATAGAACTGGTGCACTCAAGAGAAAACACTCAGAGAAATTATCTTTCATGCATCTTTAAACAAGGTGACACACACACACACACACACACACACACACACACACACACACACATACACACACACACACACACACACACACACATAAAACTCAAGAGGCACAACACAACAATAATCTCAAGACCATCTCGACGTATCTTCAGAAACACAAGATTTAACTCAAGCGTCGAACTCGTTTCCCGGCTGAACATTTGGCGTCAAGTCTCGTGTAGATAAGATTAATAACACGGCTCTGTGGAGGTGGTTGGACGGCGCTAACAACTGCTGCCTCACTCCATCACCCAGCCAGGCCATCCGTCACTGGGCCTGCCCGTCGCCCCCAACGCCTCACCTCTCATGTCTTTTACACACGCACGCGCTTCCGTTTTCTGTCGAACGCGCGCATTCCTGTTTTCTCTCTATATGTAGTAGCCCCTTCCGTTTTCTGCACACGTACCCATCTCGTCTCTTCTCTCGCGTATCTCTGTTGCGTTTCATGTTTTCATTCTGCGCACTCATCTCGTTCGTGGAAGCATGAATGTCTGTTCTACAATCTGTCTTTCTCTGCTTCTCTGAGCTTGCTAGCCAGTCCGCTCCCTAGATCCGAGGCCTCAGGGAGCGGGGAGGTAGGTCCCAGCCCTCAGCGCCCACCCGGCCTGGCAGGAACTTCACAAAAAAAAAAATCCAGCGGGAACGACTGAGAGCACTGAAATTCCATTCACCATGGTAGTGTTTCGCAAATAATTGGGGTACGTGATATTCCCTTCAGATACGGGACGCTCGCTTTTGTGTGGCTCCAAGGCTGAAGCAGGTATTAGGAAAATTAGAGGCACAATTGAAGAATGATAATGAACAACGGAAACTGGTAGATGACGGAGTGGTTGATAAATCTACAATTACTCCTCTGAGCTGGTGAGGCCAGTGCTTGCCTGCCAACTGGGTCGATGGAGAAAGAATCAATTAGCATACATTATCATCTACCTCTTAATCAACGTCATATTATTCATAAATGTTATAAGATAGATAGTGAATAGATTGCGCCTGGTTCCCAGTCTGTATCAATCAGGATTTCCCCACTACGGTGCAGGGTATGAAGGACCACATAACCCTGGGAGATCTAAGCCATTAAGGACTTCCTTCGTTGTAGAATAACGGTAAATAGGGACGTGATAACAAAGCAGTTTTGAACAGTTGGTTTCAAACATTTCGTACCAGACGATCTGTATATCTTCACCTGTTCCTCATCTCTCTCTCTCTCTCTCTCTCTCTCTCTCTCTCTCTCTCTCTCTCTCTCTCTCTCTCTCTCTCTCTCTCTCTCTCTCTCTCTCTCTCTCTCTCAAGTATTGGAAAAAAACACATTTTAAAACACCAAACGCAAGTGTTAGTTATCACCCTCACTTGCCTTACGATGTGATGGACTCTGGCAAGTAGGTTCACCAAAATCCTCTGGGGCTTTTCCTCGATCCCCAGCGGAGGCAAAACAAGACTATGTGAATATAAGCGGAAATATGTCACTTGTCTCGCCGAGGTGTTCCCCCGGCGACAGGAGGAGGCACCTGTGGTGTAGCCGGCCAGCACAGAGGGCTGTATGATGGATGCGACGGAGAGGACATAATAATATTTGAGTCTCGGAGGAGGTACTGTACTGGCTCACTGCCAAGGTGGGAGAGAGGGAGGGAGGTGAGAGGGAAAAGGAGAGAGAGAGAGAGAGAGAGAGAGAGAGAGAGAGAGAGAGAGAGAGAGAGAGAGAGAGAGAGAGAGAGAGAGAGAGAGAGAGAGAGAAGGAGGAAAGAACTCTCTCCACATGAAGTGTTTATGTGGCAAAGAAACGGAAGAGGACTTGAGGAATCCACCTGGGCTTGGTAGTGGGTCAGAGAACGGTGAGTCAGTGGAGTGAGTTCAGTGGGGTGTGTGGGAGCCATGGAACGCCAAGAGACCAGTGAGTCAGTAGGGTGTGTGGGAGTCACGGTGGGCAAGAGAACAGTGAGTCAGTGGGCGTGGGCGGTGCTCCTGGGTTGGGCTCGGACCAATAATAGCGGCCTCGTGGGATAATGTAAGAATTGTCAAGTGTGCATTATTGGAGAATTGGGTAAGAGCATCTATCTATCTATATCCAATACTCCGTCTGCCACGTTAACCAGCAAGGTGGCGCATGCAGAGTCTAGACCATGTAACCCCATCCTTACACAATTTAACTCACGCCTCCTCCCTGCCACTTCCTCTCTCAATCCCTCCTTCTCTTGTATATTCCCCATCTTTATTTCCCTCCTTCCGTCTCATTCATATAGACTATCCCATTCCTTCCTCGCCTATCCACTCCTTTCATATCGTTCATTATCTCATTACTCACAGCTTAACTTTCACAAATATTCCTTCATCTGATCCAAATCCTTTTCGTAGAAACCTCATCTCTCTCACCTCCTTCTACCTCGGAATTCCAGTCTTTGTCAACCAGTCTTCACGGTTCTCTGCCGCACTGTTCTTGGAGCTTTATCTGCCTCCCATCCGTCAGGTGAACCATACCATCTAAGAGGTTCCGCCGGAGGTGTACATGCGTATACCACTGTGTACCTTAGCCAAGCTGGCAGCAACCGTACCCCCCTAGTTCACCACCTTCCCAGGTCCCTGACCATCCATTCCTCCTTCTTCATTAAGAACTCACCCTAGATGCTTCCAAATCTGAAAAACTCTTCCAGTCCCCCACCAGCCGTACAGATCTCACACTCCTGAATTTCCTTTCTCAACAGCGCACCCTTGCGTGTGTTGGTATTCACACTCAACTCCTTCCTCTGCAACATTCTTTCAAGGATTCCCCCGCAATATCCTGTAGTCTTACCCACTAGCACGGCGTCATCTGCATACAACATCATCCCCAACTTCCACTCCTTTGACTCGTCTTTTTTAAGTTTGTTTATCCAGATATAATCTTTTTCCTTGCTCGTTCTTATCTTTACCCAAAACAAAGACATTTTGGAGTAACCTGGACGTGAAGAACTACTGTTTCGTTCTCAGCTGAACCTTGATCACTCGTCAACTGCTCAACCCCTACCGAGACGCGTAGTGCTACCAGGAGCTTCTTCTGGCTACATGAATCCTGAGACCACGTTGAGGACGATAACAGTCAAGATGCATCTTAAACATCTGGTACTGTCTCACATACGATGTGTATGTACTCATACTGTCTCACATACGATGTGTATGTACTCATACTGTCTCACATACGATGTGTATGTACTCATACTGTCTCACATACGATGTGTATGTACTCATAATGTCTCACATACGATGTGTATGTACTCATACTGTCTCACATACGATGTGTATGTACTCATAATGTCTCACATACGATGTGTATGTACTCATACTGTCTCACATACGATGTGTATGTACTCATAATGTCTCACATACGATGTGTATGTACTCATACTGTCTCACATACGATGTGTATGTACTCATAATGTCTCACATACGATGTGTATGTACTCATACTGTCTCACATACGATGTGTATGTACTCATACTGCTTCACATATGATGTGTATGTTCTCATGCTGTCTCACATACGATGTGTATGTACTCATGATGTCTTACATGCGATGTGTATGTACTCATACTGTCTCACATACGATGTGTATGTACTCATACTGTCTCACATGGGATGTGTATGTACTCATACTGTCTCACATGGGATGTGTATACACTCATTCATCTTTGCTTCTCGTTTTTCACTCCTTTTCAAAGCAAAGATCTGATCTGCAGAGCCATGTCCCTCCTCGTTCATCGTCTTCAGCAAAAAGTGTAAATATTCGAGTTTCCACCAGTTGTTAGCGTCCCATAAGCCTCTTTATCCTGTACTTAGCAAAGTGTTTTCTCAGTAGTTCAGACGTATATCATCAGCACCTCAGCCTTCTTAGAAAGATTTGGTCGTGGTGCCCACCCTTCTCTGGCACCTGGCCCACCCAACTCTGGCACCTGGCCCACCCAACTCTGGCACTTGGCCCACCCAGGTCTCGCACCTGGACCACCCTTCTCTGGCACCAAGCCCACCCAGCTCTACCACCTGGCTCACCCAACAAAGGCATTTGGCCCACCCAGCTGCTGCAGCACCTGGCCAAACCCAGCTGTGCCACCTGGCCCACCCAGCTCTACCACCTAGCCCACCCATTCAAGCACTTGGCTCATCCAGCTCTGACCCAGGTGACATCCTACTTTACGAAATGCTTGATCAGAGTGCCTTGAAAATCAAAATCTCAAAAGATTCAAGAACCCTGGTTCGAATCTTCTTCGGATGCCAAGAGTTTCCACATCTCACCAGACATCGCCTAAAGGAGGAGGTAGCGTCCTTGCGAATCGGATTTCACCACTAAACAGAGAAATGAGAAATGCAAGAAATGAGCCTCAGTCTAGTTTGCTGTGTCGTGGAAGGAGAGCGAAGAAAGGATGCTTCCTCGTGAGTGAGGAAGACGGAGCGAGACGAACGTATGTGAAAAGGGAAAATGAAAAATATATGTGAATTTCAGTATTTCTGATGACCTACGAGTCATTACAAGTGACCTAAATTATCGGACCTCCGTGACCCAGGGCACAAGACGTCTGACCTAACATAGGCCCAAATCCGGAAGTGGTCGTGGAGACCCGACTCCAAAAGGGAGAGAGAGAGAGAAAAAGTAAAAATGCTCCGGTGTGTAAAGAAAACGTTGTAGTTTGTCAAGATAAAAAGGGGATTTAACAGCGAACACCATCTCCATGCAAGACCTCGTTAGAGAAATTGCCTGCGGCTTCGCCCGGATTTCTCTGTCGCATATTCAATCGCATTTGTCCATCACAATCGACTGGTTATTCTGCCTCGTATCGTTTCAGGGAAATTTTGGGGGTAAAAAAAAAAGAGTATATCCTTGTCAGCCTTGCGTGCGTTCGCTCTACCTCCAGAGAAAACGAGAATAATTGTAGTCTCGTTTTCTTGGGTGGGGGTGAGGTTGGCGGAGGGAGTTTATAATAAGGCTTCGGAAACCTCCTCCAGGCACATTCCAGGTAAGCTGGAAGCTTGGCCCAGGCTGGAGGAAAATCTTAGGGAAAACTATGTGTATGACCTTTGGCACCTGAGGTTCTTGAAGGAGATGTGTCTCGCTTCATGACTTAAGCCATGACGGACGGCCCGTGTCCTCCTGGTCGCTCGTGCATGGCTGGATTTTGTATCCCTCCGCCTCTCTCGGTGTGTGTGTGTGTGTGTCTGCATTTTCACAATCATGGGCGGTTCGCACGAATCTCTCTCTCTCTCTCTCTCTCTCTCTCTCTCTCTCTCTCTCTCTCTCTCTCTCTCTCTCTCTCTCTCTCTCTCTCTCTCTTTTAACAAATCATTCCGTCAGTTAGCTTCTTCCTCTGTAAACTACAACACTGTAAACTACAACACTGTAAACTACAACACTGGAAACTACAACACTAGACCAAAACACTGTAAACTTTTAACTGTTAACTATAACACCGTAAACTACACACTGTAAACTACAACACTGTAAACTACAACACTGGAAACTACAATACTAGACCACAACACTGTAAACTTTAACACTGTTAACTATAACACTGTAAAGTACACACTGTAAACTACAGCACTGGAAACTACTCACTCTAAATTTCACACTCTAAACTACAATGTAAACTACAACACTGTAAACTACAGCACTACAAGAGTCAGATAGTATTAAAAAATCCCAAAGCAATGGCTAAAAACTGAGGAACATGACACACACACGCATAAACAATTCTATAGTGTGATTACTTTCTTTGTGTCGTATACTTTATGTTGATTACTACACATGATAATTGAGTTTGAATATAGAAATGATATTAGGAGAGAAAACGAGAGACAAGCATCGATCTTGACAACAGAGAAATTATTAAAAACAACTTTACCTTCAGCCAGCAGAGGTAAACACACCCCACACTGTGTCTTTACAGGAGGAGGGCAGGCTGGACCCTGCGAACCATCGTAACGAGAGAAGGGAAACAATAACAACACTACAGACCACTTGTATTCTCTCCTTACTAGACAATTGTGTGTTGTACCATCGCTCGGCTGAATTGCCGAGTTTGAGTTGACGGCCTCAGTGGGTCTTTCAAAAGGTCAAAACTGCTGTAGACGTGACTGACTCTCTGGAACGTTAGAGAGAGAGAAGGAGAACCACTGGAAAAATGACTGGAAAACTTTAATTTCCAGAGTTTACCAGAAAATGATTCGATGTCGGAACGATGAATGTGAGAGAGAGAGAGACAGCACGATAACTCTTCGTGGGATTCGCATGTGGTACCTACCATCACAAACTGCAGAGGGAGACAGCGAACACTTTCTGGCTCAGTGGCTCTCCAAAGGTAAACCTGGACAACTGTAAAGCGTCAGTCACTGGCCGACCGACCGACCAGGCTGCAGCAGCGGGTACGTAGTAACCTGGGAGAGAGAGAGAGAGAGAGAGAGAGAGAGAGAGAGAGAGAGAGAGAGAGAGAGAGAGAGAGAGAGAGAGAGAGAGAGAGGGGAAAACTACTGCTGCATTCATTTAAAAGCGGGGGATCTGCAGCGAAAGAAGCGGGATATAAAGAAGAGTGGAGGGGGGGAAAAAAAAACAAAAACCGTTCGAGAATCATGAGGTGGGAGGAATGTCTGTGCACGTCAGAGCTGGAGGAGGGTAGCGAACGCTGGGGTGTGTGTGTGTGTGTGTGTGAGGAGGTCGGGAGGCGGCAGCAGCAGCGGCGGAGGAGGAGGAGCACCGCCACCACCACCACCACTACCTCCTCACTTCGCCAACACCATCTCCAGAATGACAAACGGGATCAGATAAAGAGAACTTAGACGCTCTTCATGTGACTGTTGATATATTTATCAGCGTCCCCCATGAAACCATAAATATTTCCACCTGCGAGGAGAATATATCGCCCTTTCTTGATATAAATATATATATATATAGTCGTTTCCGAGAGAGCCAATCGCAAAGAAAGGCGTTGCACGAACGATCGTTAGGATACACCCCTAAGCGCCCTCCCTGACCCGTGGCCAACCTATCAACCTAACGACTCTACGTCCGTCACAGGATAATATTTACCGTCTATTGCTTCCATGAATATGCAAAAAAAAAAAAAAAATGAATATCATATCGTATTTCTATTCCTACGAAATTGAGAGACTCAGTCTTTCGCGAGTGTTCCATGCGACTTGTGATTTCAGCCGAGCTTATGTTTTCATGTGTCGTGTTTGCCTGGGAGGCCACCGTCAGCTGCGTCGTGTCTCGGAAATTACGTCTTGGATCCGGATGACCAAGATATTATCGGATTAAATGTTGGAATGTAACATTGGCCTTAAGGAAGGTTTGCTTCCGTTTTCTATACGACGGTGGTTGGAGTAGCCAAGTTATTATGGGGTAACTATACAGCTCAATTTCTTCTGTCGGACATTACAACGTTTTTGCATCTAGTTTATTAGTTATTCCCTTAATATGAAGACACTAGCTATCGCATGCTTCCAAATGACCACGC
Source organism: Panulirus ornatus (assembly GCF_036320965.1). Classification (NCBI taxonomy): domain Eukaryota; kingdom Metazoa; phylum Arthropoda; class Malacostraca; order Decapoda; family Palinuridae; genus Panulirus; species Panulirus ornatus. Next base: position 6,682,172 of record NC_092242.1, read on the forward strand.
ATACGCAGAATTCACTGTATAGTTACTTACACACACACACACACACACACGCACACACACACAGGGTCTCGAGGGCCTGAAATAAGCCTTAAGAGCGTCGCACTTACTGTTACGGGGCCTCTAACCCACCACCAGCCACGGTAGTTTAAAACTAATATATCTGACGTGTTCCAGGGGCGTCCCCTCTGACGGAATGATATGACTAAAGAGAAAGAAGTGGGGCGAGAGCCACATCATTCCATACCAAGCGCCATTACTTGTCCTCCTAGGCTATGAAACCACACAAACGAATTTGACTCATAATGACCTATAATGGCTGCCGTTATATGCAGATGATGCCTGGCGGTGGTGTATTCCAGGGAGGCATCTCTCCTCGACGTTCACTGCCAACGAAAGCCAACAGCCATAGCTCAGTAATGAGGCGTCTCGTTTAAGACGTGAATGTTAATGTCTTACCAGACTTTACCTACGACGGACGTTGGGTCTTGGAGGTGACCCGACTCTACTCTCCCACAGCTCAGTCTGGGACGAGGCTATGTTGTTACTCCTCGGATCAATCAGGCTGTCTGAGGCAGCGGTATGGAAAAACCTAAGTCCATTCCAAAACCTTTCTGGTCAGGTATATTTTACTGATACTCACTCAGTGAATTCCTAGGAACCTGAATCAATGTCGGGACCAAAAGAGTTTTTCGTTTTTTTTCTTTTTTTTGCACCGTCCTCTCAAACTGTATCTATGGTACACCTTTTCATTCTACAAATGTAATGTATATCAACAATGCCTAATATGCTAGCTGGGGAAGATACCACAGTGCGTTGGGGGGGATAATTCTTTCTCAAGATTTTCTGTGTAGATTACATCCTTCATTCTCTTTCTCATCTGCAATACAGAAGATAGGTTCTGAGGGCTTCCAGTCGTTTCCAGGAATCTAGAATTGTATTAAACTTGATACGTATTTGTAAGTGATTGTCATGAGTGACTGAGAGGATAATTGCTTTTAAGAGTATCATTGTCTGGGTCTGAGCCTTGTAGGTCACGATCCTTAGGTATAATGGCTCGACCTTTGACTCGACCTATGAGATATCGGGTCACAGGCCAGGGTCAGAGGGTCGACCCATCGTCATCTCAAGGAGCTGACCTTACCATCTCACCATCTGAAAATATTCCTTAGAAGAGATCTGATCCTTTTATTCACTTGATTTTCCTGCTGATGAAAGTTGATTAGATTACCTTGAAATGGTCGACTTTATGAGTATCAATGAAGACCAAGTTTTTAAAAAGAATTCTATTGTATTTCTACGTAAGGCCTGACCTCGGTAAGGACTTTGGAATTTTGTCTGTGTGCTAAACTTTAGCCATAGAAAAGAAAATAGTAAAACGAGAAAGTGTAACTAGAAAAATCCCGGATATAAACTACGTCTTCTCATATGGTGTTAAAGACGCGAGGATATTACAGAATCAGACTCCATTTGGAGGAAATGAAGACAGGATTGAACGACCCGCGGTCTGGCACTGTTATCTCGGGTCGAAGGTCATGTAGATAGTTAACAGCCCGACTCGGTAAGTCGGTGCTAACGCAACCTTATGTAAACCCACCCCAGCTCAGGTCAGCAGTTATCCTAACGTATAGATATAAAGTACAGTTTTATTTGGTATTTTGATCCTCTTTCTGGTGGCTCTTTCATTCCTTCGTGTTTATTCCTCCATGGTAAGCCCCCCACTCCATATTTCCTCTATGTTTATACCGCTATGATCTTCCTCTTCTCCATGTTTCTTTCATGTTTATACCTCTATGGACTTCATTTACTCCATGTTTCCTCCATGCTTATATTTCAGTTGCTTTTCCCTACTCATGTATCTTCCATGTTTATACCTACATGGTCTTCATCTTCTCCATGTTTTCTCTGTGCTTATACCTCCATGGTCAACGCCTCTTCCATGTTCATCACTCCATGGTCGTCAACTCTTCCATGTTTACCCATCCATGGTCGTCATCTCTTTCATGTTTACCCCTCCATGGTCGTCATCTTTTCCATGTTTATCCCTCCATGGTAATCTCTTCCATGTTTATCCACCCATGGTCGTCAACTCCTCCACGTTTATTCCTCCAAGGTCGTCATCTCTTCCATGGTCTTCGTATTTGTAAACATTCATCCCTCTCCATAAACACAACCATCCCAGCAGAGGCTTCATCTCACATAACCATTCATGGAATATACCATACGTCCCACCACACATGAAACAGAAAGGTAGACATTAATCATTTCCATTGACCACACACTATAGCATAATACCACACCGAGAATTCACCTCAATAGACCACCGACCACATCAATATTGCACGCCACTTGCAGCGAAGCCGTGAGAGTAATGAGAACACGTCTAAACTACCTGGTCGTCCCGTTGTACACGCTCAACTCCTTCCCCTTCCTCCCAAATGAAGAAAAATATTATTACACCCGAAAACATTTAGCAAAACAAGCGACAGTAACATGTCCAACGGCGCCTCAGATATGAAAGAAATCGACTGCAACTGGGGGCGATTATCGACCATAAAAATCGTACTCGGGATCGTGTACACGGGGCCGGCGACTGCCCGAACTGCGGAATTATTGAAATGAGAGAGAGAGAGAGAGAGAGAGAGAGAGAGAGAGAGAGAGAGAGAGAGAGAGAGAGAGAGAGACGGCCACTGCTGCTCCGATAGCCTCCCGTCCTCACGCGAGGTCAGGAGGACGCTGCTGGAGAGGCAAGTGAATAATGCCAGCTGAGGAGGTGTTCTCTCTCTTAGGTTATGAATGTTGAGGTAACGACTGTCTGACCAGTCAAGTGCTGAGGCTTGGGGTCGGGTGACAGTGGGTGGTGGTGTGCAGGAGAGAGAGAGAGAGAGAGAGAGAGAGAGAGAGAGGACCACGATCCTCGGGGTCTGGCGACGCGAACCGTCACAAAGGCTATCGTCTGGAATACAAACTAATATTGAGAGATAGAGAAAAAAAAGGTGCTTGATACTAGAAAAGTATAAGTTAGTATAAAGTATCTAGAGTTTTCAGTTAGAAAATATATCACACACCACGAGAGAAAGACAGAGAGAATGACTCGTTATCATTTAATCACAGAAAGGTTATTTCCCGGTCTGTTTATTCCTAGATAGAATCGGATCTGCAATAGTCTGACCTCAAAGCATGACCCACTTTCCCTTACACTGCAATGTTAGGTTCTCTTTCCCTATTCTATAATTGATACTCCCGTTTCTGCTCCCGAGAGTTGGCTGCCTGCGTGCCTCCACCATTAGCTGGACCAGGTAACGCTCGGCAAGCCACTGCGTCCCATAATGACTGTGTGGCCGCTAGTAATTCAAAGGTGGGCTGATGTGATTTCTGTTTCTTTACCTATACAGCTACACTTTGGATTTCTAGCGAGTATATTCTGATTATTCCAGAAAGGGAAGTTTTCCGCTTCCACAAAGAATATTAGATTTTTCCTTTTCTTTTACCATTCTTATATAATCTATTTGCTTTACTCGTTTTCCTTTTCGTACAACTGGAATATGACGTGGACTACTTGCTCCTTGTCCATGACTTGAAGTCTTTGACGAGAAAAATAACATCAAAGACTAACGATATCAACTGAGGTGAAATGACAGACGAAACGACTAAACATTCGTAGGTGTCCAACAGGAGTACAATGGGTATATCCTTTGGCAATACACAGCCATAGGAACCAGCACAATAGAGATGTGGATCTGAAGCCCCGTATGAACAGAATCTCCAGGGCGACTGAACTGGAAATACTGGCGACTAATATTCAGGAATAATAAAGACCAGATGGAAGTGAAAACGTAGGTATAAGTATATGGCAGCACTAACACAGTTGCAAAAAGGAGTGATATATGGATTTCAAAATAGATTAGGAAATCAATAAGAAAAACCGACAGAGATAAGTCATCACATCATGGGGCTGAATACAAAGGTTCTCTTCTATACCAAAAGAAAAAAGACGGTCCGGTTTGTCAGTCAGTCCCCTGTCTGTATACACAGCATGGAACTTGCCAAACCCACGATGACTAACCCCTACGCACAGTTTCCATTACTTAATCCATTTCCTTGGTAAGATAGATACTGCTGGGTACTGGGAAATAATTTCAGGAAAATAGTCTATCATTAAGCTGGAAATATGTGTCATCAATTTGGGAGTTATGGAAAGGGAAAATGTAGGGTGAATGATTATACCGCTGAACAATTCATTCCGCCGTTCGGGTTGAGGCGACCAGGGATGGAGGAGGTGGTGGCGGTGAGGAAAGATGTGGTGGCCAGTGAGGGTGTGTGGGTCAGGGTAGGAGGACGTGGTGATGATAAGGGAGGGTGTGGTAGCCCTCCGAAGGAACGAGCAGGCGAGGTCTCGGAGGACCCGAATGTGCTAGATCTATTAAACCCGACCCTACAATTTGCTGGAAACTGAGCCCGTAAAACTTACATTTACCGACGGAGTTATCAACGAGAACCAAGCGTGAAAAAATGGCCATAACACCTACCTCACATAACAGTGGGTCAACTAGTTTGAACGAGCCTTAACGAGGACGGGCCAGGAGGAAGTCTGAGCGAGCCAAGAAGGAGATTGTGTCGCCACCATATCAACCAAGACTCGTAAAAGATAATTGAAGCATGAATATTTACTGTCTAGACTTGGCAAATGGCTTCCCATGGGCAATAAACCCCTTTTCTCCATAGCATTCTGCCTTCCAGTCATTTCTCTCTATATAAACCGCTCTTTATGGCTCTAGTACTGATATGGCAGGTGGTATGACGCATATCTTTGATAGGGGAAAAGCTTATTTTCGTGGTAAAAGAACGTTTTCTAAACGTTATTCTTTTATTTCTTTTAGAAAATGAGGTAGTGAGAGGGGTAACAAAAACAATCAATGGCAAGGGTTCGTGAGGCTCAAACTTTGCTGATATACCGGGTGCTGGACCGGTACGGTGTGGACCGGGGCGTTGGATCAGGGGGGCCGCCCCGGAGCGGGACGATGGACCAGGGAAGTTAGACTGGATGTCGGGATGGAGAAGGGTGACTGGGACTCTTGCAGGCATGGGTAGTGACTGGAAGGAACAGCTGACCAAGGCTCGGGAACAGGGATACATCGTCTGATGGAGCATTGAGGCTGGATCTGATGGACTGGAAAGGCTAGACTTGGACCTCTGGACTGGTCCCGTGGACCTGGACCGCTGGACTGGTCAGATGGAACTGGAAAGCTGGACTTGGGCTGCTGGACCGGTCAGATGGACCTGGAAGGCACGGTTGGTACACTGGAAGTCTCGGCAGTGGCAGGTCAACATTTCTTCTTAAACAGCTCTGCACGCTACCTCAAGACTGATGATTAATCCCCATATCTTCTACGTTATCTTGCCTGGTTTATACACATCTCGATATCTTTTATGATATCCTTCCTCCACTACTTTATATCCTTTTACGATATCCTTCCTCGCTACGCACCGCTTGATATCTTTCACGTCATATTGCCTTGTTTATACATCACTTGAGATCTTATGTCATCTTGCCTTGATTACGCACTACGAGATATTTCCTATGTTATCTTGCTTTCTTACGCATCTTTGCAAGGATAACAGTCATCTAAACCCATGATAACAAGATAGACGCATCACCCTAAGATTAGTTTTATAACTAAATGTTTTCTATAACCACAATTACTCCTGCGAGAGATATCAGATCTGCTCTAACATTTCCCGTTCCAAAAACAGAAAATAAGATACAGCAAACTGTGCCCGTTTACTGTGTGCTCCCGAGGCGGAAGCATAGCTGAATTGATTGAAGTCCAGGAACACCGAGGGAGTATCACATTTGCATGGCAGCAGATATCATCAGGGAGGACGTGCAACACAGACCCTCTGTTGACAGGGGCGGTGCAGCAGCATGCGCGCGTCTGTTGCCCCAGATGCGATTGAATTCCTTCAGCATAACAGCACGATCCTTGACCAAGGCGATCCGAATGCTTGAGCACGACGACACAGTCTTTGACCACGACTGCACGACCTTTGGAAACCATGGTAGTGTTTCTTAGGTGGCTTATATATAACTTTTTGATCTGACTCTTTAGCCTTTGACCTGACACTTGAGGGTCAAGTCAGAGACGAAGCCATGATACCAAAACTCTCGTACCTTCGTGGTGAAGGGTCGTATCGTCGTGCTCAAGGGTCGTACCGTCGTGCTCAAGGGTCGTATCGTCGTGCTCAAGGGTCGTACCGTCATCTTAAAGGTGTTGGAGTTTCCTAGAAAATGTATTATCAAAATATTACGACATATGTCTCATTCCGTCAGCAGGAATGTTAAGGACTTTGATCCCTCTGAAATTTCTATGAGGCTGTTTAATCCCCATCGGATTCCAGACACAAACACTCCCCTTGAGACGGTGCTGAGAGCCAAGCCAAGGCAATTAACGTGTTGGGGTGGGTAAATAAGTGATTTAAATTGACTCCCGACTCCCCGTCTATGAGACTGAGACGTGGTGTTGCCTTTCACGTCGTGAGAGACAGGGGATGTGTACGGCGAGACGGTAGCCCTGTGGAACCAAGGCCAAAAAAAAAAAGTAATAGGTTGATGACACCGTTGCGTTTTCTTCACCACTGCTCCATGGATTGAACAACTACGACACTAAGGTGATTTGCTCGTTACAGGAGTTTTGAGTATTGTTTTGAGCCACTGCAACTCCGTAAGAAGAGCATCAGAGAATCAGAGATCACTCTCCCTCCTCGTGATGGTAAGACAGGGAGCTCGAGATGAGGATCAGGGACTTTTTATTCACGTCGCCACTGCTGAAACCCCTTGATACTGGAGACCCCAAAGGAGCCCAACCTGCAAACAGAGCGATGGGTCGTCCCTTCGAGGCTGTCTGTCAGGGTGGAGTAGGTCAGAAACACAGTGATCAGTGTGGCACGGTAATGAAGCAAACAGAAGCTTGATGGAGAAATGCCTGTTGGTTCTATATTAGTAAGGAGGCGCAGGTAATATCCATCATGAAGCGAATTATTTGTCGTGTTTATTATTAAACGTTTCTATGGTGTTCATTTCAATTACTGTAATTGGTCATTAATTCCATAAGTTAATGATTCTGTTGGAGAAAAAGTAATTTGTCTCATTCGAAGTGAAACATTTGTCCCCACGAATTTGTATCAGAAACTTCTTAGATCGAAATTACCAAGGGTAACCTGATCGTGAACCAACACTAATGTAGAACATCTGTCAACATTTCTCCAGTAAGAATTGAGACAAACTCGTAGTCTCTACAGCAATGAACCATTAATATTAAGCCTTCCAGAAGTCTTGAAAAGATCTGTTGTTGATTGGATTCTTTTTCTTATTATCTAGGTACATCATTAGCAAGCGACTGTATGATGTTTCCCTCCGAGCTATCCCTCATCATTATGTTACTCGATTCTCCAAAGTTTTTATTTTCAAGGGGAACAGGACCCCAACCAAAACATAATGAGGATCAGTATCATATTCACACGGAAGAGGACACCACTAAGCTCATCTTCACTACACCCTTGATGAATCCTAAATTCACCTCTAAACCCTTTGACCTGACCCTTACGAGTGGGGCCAGAGGACACTACTAGTACACCCATATCTTCACTACCACCTCGACACCACTGGTTTAGAACGTGACCCTTAACGGGTCAGGTCAAGAGCGATGCTACACCCTGACACCTTCTGAGTGACGTGATGGTTGAAAAGGAGGAACGAAGAAGAGAACACATAAAAAAAAAAGAATAAATTTCTCCCTTATATAGAGAGAGACAGAGAGGTCAAAGTTGAAGTCACAGACCCCAAGCTATGCCCACCACGAGCCACCTGACCACCACCAGCCTCCTCCGTTACTCTTGCCCAGGACGGTGCTGAAGTCCACGTCAAAAAAAAAAGAAAAACCTCCCGACTGAAAACTGAATATTCACCAATGAACTGGATAGCCCACCAACTGTCCAGCCAGCGGGAGAGTTCGTATATCCCCTCGTATTTACACTTATGCTCGCGGGATTAATCTCGTTCAGAATAAAGATCAGCGTTTTGGGTGAGGTGAGCTCGAAAAGCTTTTTGAATAGTGAATCGCACTGTGGCAGGACAGCGGATTTAGTCGCATGCGGGAGTGGGAGTGCTGAAGCACGTTGGCTCTCCACACAACCTGCCATACACCACACTGTAGCTTACAAAACATCCATACACCACACTGTAGCCTACAGAACCACCATACACCACACTGTAGCTTACAAAACCACCATACACCACATCGTAGCCTATAAAACTACCATATACCATACTATAGCCTACCAAACTACCATACACCAGACTGTGGCTGACAAAGCCACCATACACCACACTGTAGCCTACAAAACCACCATACACCACACTGTAGCTTACAAAACCACCATACACCACATCGTAGTCTATAAAACTACCATATACCATACTATAGCCTACAAAACCACCATACACCACACTGTAGCCAACATAACCACCATACACCACACTGTAGCCAACAAAACCACCATACACCACACTGTAGCCTACAAAACCACCATACACCACACTGTCGCCTAAAAACCCGCCATGCACCACACTGTAGCCTACAAAACCACCATACACCACACTGTAGCCTACAAAACCACCATACACCACACTGTAGCCTACAAAACCACCATACACCATATACATGACAACAACATACACAACCCATATCATACACGACCACAGGAGATCACATCCTCGTCTCATACACGACTCTCTCTCTCTCTCTCTCTCATCTCTCGTTAATGGTCGTGTTGTTGAGGCTCGGGAGATGGAAGGAGATAATACAGGAGGGGATTCATGGGCTCCCGTCATGAATATCCAATGGCCTATACAAATCTATTGGATATTCATGAGTAAATGATACTCATTTTCGTACTCATATTTCCTCCGTTTTTTCGACTCATACACAACCTCCTGAAAAATGACGTCAAGAAATTGGGGTTTGGGTGAGGGGAAAAATTGGAGAAGCATCAAGGACGAAGCCAAAATAGGGATCCTGTAAACTGGGTCAAAAATAGGTAATCTGTGTGTCGTAAATAGAGGAAATTATCCCCCCCCCCCAATTTGTGGGTCATGTTTCAGTGTGGACAGCTGCAATGGGCTGGCATATCGATTGGACTGGCTCGGCCACGTACACAGTGAGAGAGAGAGAGAGAGAGAGAGAGAGAGAGAGAGAGAGAGAGAGAGAGAGAGAGAGAGAGAGAGAGAGAGAGAGAGAGAGAGAGAGACTAGAACACACACACACACACACACACACACACACACACACACACACACACACACACACATATGAATGTAAATATTAGCGTTGCTGACTATGATTCAAGCACGGGCTCACCAGGGCCCGATTCCTGGGCGCGGCAAACGGCCCACAGCCAACCCAGCTGCTCACCTTGTGTGTGTGTGTGTGTGTGTGTGTTTACACAGTAGTAATCACACGGTACATATATACAAAGGTAACAGATGAGGCAACACGAGTAATCACAAAGAGTAATCATATCTAGTAATCACATTTTCTATATTATTCCTTTATTATCTTTATACCAGCCACCCCTCAAACTCTTCCTACATGAACAAATAACTAACCAGACGCCAGAATGAACTGAATAACTTCATAATTTTGAAAATCCATTTTACTGACCGGAAAAAAAAAAAGAAATGTGTCAACCCAGCCAAAAACAGAGAAAAAAAAATTGTTGGAACGTTTTTTTTTTTTTGTATGTGACGTAAGACCACCGAGGAAAACCTACAGTCTTTGTAAATCTTTTTTTCTCCTCAACTTTAAAGGAATGACATAAATGGGTTTTCTTTCTCAAACGTTCCTTTAGACCTTAATACAACTCCAGCAGTTACGTCTCATAAGGGAAATAAGATCCTTTTAGAGCAGTTTCTTTTGACAATTATTTGTCTACTGTGGCGAGGAGGAGTTAAGCTTAGATTTTGACAGAGGGCTGGAGTTACACTGACGGTGTGAGGGAGTAAAGCTTTTAAGCTGATAGTGAGAGGGAGTTAAGCTTTCGTCATTACAACGAGATGGAGTCAAGCTTTCGACATGATAGTGAGATGGCCTCAAGTGTGAAGGAGTTAAGCTTCCATCTATACAGTTTGAAGGAGTTAAGCTTCCATCTTTACAGTTTGAAGGAGTTAAGCTTCCATCTATACAGTGTGAATGAGTTAAGCTTCCATCTATACAGTTTGAAGGAGTTAAGCTTCCATCTATACAGTGTGAATGAGTTAAGCTTCCATCTATACAGTTTGAAGGAGTTAAGCTTCCATCTTTACAGTTTGAAGGAGTTAAGCTTCCATCTATACAGTTTGAAGGAGTTAAGCTTCCATCTTTACAGTGTGAGGGAGCCAACCTTCCATCCTTACAGTGTGTGTGTGTGTGGAGGGACGGAGGGAAGGAGACAAGCCTTCCTCCATGGAAGAGTTACATCATATACGACAATATTCCCAAAATATGCTCACGAGGGGCATAGGGGCATACCACACTCCTCCATCTATATGCAGTAATGTCCCTTAAAGATAAGACTCTTAAGAGTGAAATTCCTTTGCAGGATTACGTTGCTTAGAGAGGTTTAAGAACCCCATCCCTGTTGGAATTATGTTCCACTAAGTTGTTGAGTTCGGCCAAAATAAACCATGTTGCATGTTCCGCAAACAAAAACCGGTCATTAGGGTCAGATTTATGTGAGACTCTTACCTAAGACCGGCATTACCTACCTTATTGCAGTGCCTCGTTGGTGTACTGTGTCTACTGTACTTTAACCAGTTTGCTTAGAGAAAAAAAAAATGTATGGGACTTGTTTGCTCTTTTGAGTTGAGAGAGAGAGAGAGAGAGAGAGAGAGAGAGAGAGAGAGAGAGAGAGAGAGAGAGAGAGAGAGAGATTCCCATTACCAGATCTATGTTTTCAGCATTCGTTGTTGTTGTTGCTGTTTTTTCTTGTTTTCGTCTCTTCGTTGTATATCAACTGACTGTTATATTTCTTTCTTGCATCTCCCCTGATGATGTGATGATTACACGAAAGTGCACTTGGGAACTTAATCGTGTTTCATTTTCCTGTGGTAAAAAGGTCACATGACACATCTCTCTTCCTCCATCACCTTCAACTATTCTCCAAATCTATTTGCCACCAAGTACCACACACACACACACACACACACACACACACACACACACACACACGCCAGGGAGATCCTCACGTGACTGGAGGCGGCAGCGGACCGCGTGTGAGGGTGGGGGAGCAGCAGAATAGAACAGTCTGGTAATGGATTAAAGAGTGCAATGCCCTCACCCCCATCAGCTGATCCACTGGAGAGGAGGAGGAGGAGGAGGAGGAGGAGGAGGAGGAGGAGCAGGCAGAGGAGGAAAAGGAGGAGGTGGAGGTGGTTGGTGGTGAGGTGGGTGTGGTCGAGTTTTCTACTCCCCCCAGATCCCAACCCTACTCAGCTGGGCTTGCCAGAATGAGCATTTTATGGGTGGGGGATTACGAGTGTACGTCATGATCGCCCTCTCTCTATTTCACCGTCAGATGAATGACGCTTCACTGTCCTGTAGGGATGAGCGTACCCGCCTATCCTCCATATCTCCTTGTACCACAGGTTCGTAGAATCCACAACATTTTGGTGAAATCTTCTGGGTCTTTTTTTCCATATTCTTCGTCTTTTCCTTCCTACTAAACTAAGTGTTTGTGTTTTCAGGACGTGAGAGGCGAGCGGACGACCTGCCCATGAAGACGTGACCTGACCTTGTAGAAGGTTGGTGAATGAATGGAAAACAAATCCCTTCAGAGACTCCAGAGAGATAGACATAATTAGAGGGATTACGAGAGGTGGCGTGTGCGTGTTGTGTGTGTCGCTGCCGCCGTCGCTGGAGGTCATGTTGTGTCAGGGGCTCGTCCAGCCTCCTCCCAGCTGGGGCCTCTCGCCCGTGTGAGGCCGCGTGAGGTAATGAGGCAGCGGGAGGCGGGCGCCGTGAGGACCAAGGGATCAGGATCGAGCCATGAGTGTAGCGTGCTGGTGGACGAGGTCTGGCCATAGTATGTGATGAAGGTTCGTGGGTGGACCTGGGCCACGTCATGGGCGGTCGTGGGTTTATGGGCGGCTGTCACCCTCCTGGTAGCTCTGGCCTCCCTGGCCGCCCTCTTCACGCCCACGTGGTTCGTGCGACACGCCCCCTCCCCGCCCGTCATGTTCGGCGTGTGGGCGTGGTGCGTGGGCGGCCTGAATGACCAGCGGTGCGCCGCTGTGGGTCAGGGCGTCGGGGACAGCGACGGGGCGCTGCCGTCGGCGGTGTGGGTGATGGTAGGGGCGGTGTACGGCGGGGGCGGCGCCCTCCTGGCCGTGACGGGGCTCGCCGCCCTTCTCACGCCCGTCCTCCCCACGACCCACGCCCGCGCCGCCCTCGCCCACGTCGCTGGCAACATACAGGCGGCTGCAGGTAACTTTTACTCCTCATTTGTGTCAGAATTCAACCTCCCTAGCACGACGGTACGACCCCTGAGCACGACAGTACGACCCCTGAGCACGACAGTACGACCCCTGAGCACGACAGTACGACCCCTGAGCATGATAGTACGACCAACAGGTAAAATGACATATCCAAGGGTCGTACCTACGACCTTCAGGTATAATGACCCTGACCTTTGACATACCCAAGGGTCTTACCCTTGTGCTCGTCACAACACTGCGCTCAAGTGTTTGAGATCCAACTTCAGTTAAACTGGAGGGCCAGTTCCTCCACACACACACACACACACACACACACACACACACACACACACACACACACACACACTGTAATGTGTATATAAGAGCATTTCAGAATGTATAATTTTCAGGTTTATATTCTTGTAAGTCTGGTAATTCCCTTGACACAGGATTATGACTCTGGCTGAAGACACTGAGGACATTTGTGGTAAGAAACTCGTCCTCATCAAATATTTTCTGAACATTCTTTTTTCTCTCAGGCTTATACACTGAAACATCATATATCATAGCCACATTAAGCATGTGTTTGTGTATTTGTTTTCCAACCATTTTAACAAAATCATCTTTGGAACAGGTATAATCCAATATAGACGTACGCGACCGTGATATCATCATAACAACTATGATAAGATAATAAAAGACAATCGTCAGACAGAGTTGCTTACAGTCGCCACAGCCAAATTCCATGGACCTTGGCTCGAGTTTGTTTACTCTCGTGACGTCACAGGTGACGTATTGCTTCGAGAACTACGGACGTATTATATCTTTTTTTTTTCTCCTGTAAAGAATTGTGCAATAAGTATGCATTTCGTATCTGTACATCACGATGAAGTAGATACAAATTCAAGGATATTACTAGGTCATCCATCCCCCAACATATACAGAAGTACGTATACTCAAGCACACTGCACCTTTTGTTCACACACACACACACACACACACACACACACACACAGAATGCCAGAGTGCATGAATAAGGCACCAGATATACATCCCTAGGAAACCACTTTCACACCTCAATAAATCTACACTATATATCTTTACAACTGTCTTCTGCTTCCCCAGTTTGCCTTCTCTTCCCATCTTTCTCCCTCCCACCTCTCCTAGAACACCCCATCAGAAAACTAGATAGATATATTGAGATAAAAAAGATGACGACAGTCACATCTGCCCCCTGATATCTTATCCTCAAAGCTCACTAGCTCCTGACTCGCCACAAACAGACTTCATTTCTCTGTAAAAATTTCTTTACTGCGTTCTAAACAGTTTAGTTGTCTGTTGCGACGAGGAGGTCCGTCTGGTGCGACAGTCCCACTCCGTCGCATCTATAACGTCCTCTCCGTTGATGACGTTACAGCCAACGGTTTACGACAGAGTCCTGGGACTATAGTGGCGTGTAGTAATGTCGGGAGTGGACGTGAAGTGTGGGTCCGTGATCGTCCTGGCTGGAGGTGACGCGACAGAATGCATCATCCCGTCTCAGGGAATGACCCCACCTCGCTCACCACACAGCGTCTGGTACCGACTCGCCTTCTCGTCAGCCTCTCTCGTCAGATGTTCATTAATCCCTTCTTAGAAAACCTGTTTTAGAGAAAATGTAACTTCCATACGTCAAAGTCGATCAAGTCCATTTCAGAAAAAAAAAAAAAAAGAATCGTTCAAGACGCATGATCATAATGCCGTGGTCTGGTCTGGTCTGGGAATTAGATTGCCTTTAGAGGATTGTCATTCCAGAGAGAGAGAGAGAGAGAGAGAGAGAGAGAGAGAGAGAGAGAGAGAGAGAGAGTTTGATACACAACAGTCGAGCGCTGGATGGGATCAGATTAACTCTGCATATCATTAGTGTTCAGGACGAGGCACAAGCAGCTTTATCTCCTCAACTTTAATGGACTTAGTGTAATCCTGTCATGAAAATACGTCTTGCATTTACAGCCTCACTGCGGAGTAGATTTTCGAATAACTCGTTTTTGTCTCGTGCCAGAACGACCAGTAGGGGGTAGAAGACCTCCAAAAACCATCACGAAGTATACGTAAGGTAAGGGAAGGTCCTAGACCTAGTTGTGGGAGTAGAAGACCACCAAAAAACCATCATGAGGTATACGTAATGTGAGCAAAGGTCCCAAACCTGAGCTGTGAGGGGTAGAAGTTCTCCGTAACTATCGTGAGGTCAGGTCCCAGACCAAACTAAGGACCTGAAAGGTCTTTCGGACCCTTTCAGTCCATCAGAAACCAGGGGAAATGCTTTCAGATTCCCCGATATTGTGCAGCCAATCACCGGCACAATAAATCAGGACGGTGTGTGCCTCACAGTCCAACCTCCCGCCAACGTGAGCGCATCATACACGGTGCTGAGTAAGGAAGGACCTTCAGGATCAAAAGTACAGAGAACGGAGTCATCCTCCGCCAGCCAACCATACAGAGCCAGGCTCCTCCTGGTGGGGTGGACCCGTGTGAACCCCTCCGACACACGGGTCGCAATAAGGAACCAAGTCACTCTGACCTCAACTCCGTGATGAGATCTTCATTACGTGCTCTGAATGATTACATAAACTTAATTACAAATCACAGGGTGAGGGAAGGAGGGACCTTCCCTCACCCGTCCTAGTGGGTGGGAGGACCCCGCCTCCTCTCACCCGCCCTGGTAATAACGTCTTCAAAAAAAATTTCCTTCCAGGTAATGTCAGTCGTTCCTTCTGTCGTCACGTATGATTCGGTTTAATTAATGTTTCCCTGGTGGGTAGGTCCCCGCCAGACGGCTCCTAGTGGTGAGGTCCCCACTAGAGAAGCGTTGTAAGTCCCCAACAGACGGCTCCTGGTGGTGAGGCCCCCACTAGAGAAGCGTTGTAAGTCCCCAACAGACGGCTCCTGGTGGTGAGGCCCCCACTAGAGAAGCGTTGTAAGTCCCCAACAGACGGCTCCTGGTGGTGAGGTCCCCACTAGAGAAGCGTTGTAAGTCCCCAACAGACGGCTCCTGGTGGTAGGTCCCCACCAGACGAGCGTTGTAGGTCCCCACCAGACTGCTCCTGGTGGTAGGTCCCCACCAGACGGTTCTTGGTGGTTAGGTCCCCACCAGACCAGCGTTGGAGATCCCCACCACACGACTCCTAGTTATTAGGTCCCCACCAGACGGCTCCTGATGGTAGTTCCCCGCCAGACCAGCGATGTAGGTCCCCGCCAGAAGGATGATCCTGGTTGTTAGGTCCCCCCACCAGACAGCCCCTGGTAGTAGGTCCCCACCAGATGGCTCCTGGCCTCGATAATCTCAGCCCAAACGTGAAACTACGGGACATTTCTCCTGTCGTTGGGCCACATCCATTACCAGGGGCGGCTTCATGAAACCGGCCAACTCTGCCATCAAGAACTGTTCTGAACCAACCCATGTGCATGATACTGGCTGGCCTTACTTCGTTATATGCTCATATATCATGCAACTATCACACGCTCATATATTGGTGTAGTGATCAATGATATACTAAAGGGATTATTGTTTCCTTGTTCAAGCGACCTGCGCCTCTACATGCAGCATTGTCTTCCCGCAAGTCTACAGACTTGGGAACACGAGCTTCATTCTGTACACTTTATGCAGATGAGACACACATCTGGACCAGCTCTTGAGTGGTCAGGAAACAACATCTCTCTCCTCCTTCGTTCATTTTGTAAATACAACCCTCAATAGTGTTTACCTCACCAGAAAAGAATGATACGTATCCAGAGATCATCATTACATCCTACGCACCTCACTTGAACCCATCGTATTCATAGAGAAAAGAAAGGCATTCAAAACAGTGTGGGGCAACGCTATACATCAGCTCCATCGAACCTTTGACCTCAATTAAAATGTTTTGGGCCGCCGGGAGCTGCTATCCTGCGTGACTTTTGACCCCAAGGCCGAAAACCCCCCAACCCATCTATCCACTGACAGGGCACTGGATCTTAGCCAAGCCTCCACTCCCGTGTCCTTGATATCCTCAGTGGAATCCTCTACCACATTCCTCTGTAGGGCTGCCCTGGCGTCCCTCACAGAGAGAGTGCCATCAGTCACCGTGAATTTTGAGCATCCAGATAGCGCGAGTATCAACGCTAATAGGGAGTCTTAACTTCCTTAATAGGGGGAGAGGCACCGCTAATAGGAGTCCTATTTACTTAATAGGGAGAGGGACACTACTAATGGGGGTCTTATTTTCTTAATAGGGGCCAGATTACCAATAATGAGGGTCCTATTTTGTGAATAGGTCGAAGGATATCACTAATTGGGAGTCCTCATTTTTCTAATAGGGAGAGGGGCACTCCCTAATGCTGAGTCCTAATTTTCGTAATAGGGAAGACATCGTTAAATGGGAGTCCTAATTTTTCTAATAGGGAGCCGGGCACCCCTAACGGTGATCCCTAATTTTCTAATAGGGAGAGTAGCAACACAAATGAGAAATCCCAAATTTCCTAATAGGGAGAGTGGTATCACGAATGAGAAGTCCTAGATTCCCTAATTGGGAGAGTAACACCGCAGATCATCGTTAATGGGAAGCCCCTATCTCTTCCTTAATGGGGTGGTGGCAGCGTTAATGGGAAGTACTTGTTTCTCGCCCATGACCTCTCGAAATCTTTTGCTAGTGTGTGTGGGCCCTCGAGGTCTCTGCCTTCTTAGCTTCCGTCTCTCGGGTTTGCCTCCTCCACGTCCACCATCGTCTGTCATTACTTCATTCACGACCGTACTGACGGGTCATCCTCCTCTGTCCTTGAGCTTCCTGTTCTTTCTTCCCCCCTTTTTTCTTTCATCAGTAATCTTCTTTCTTCAACCATAAGCTCAGTTCTCGACTCACCTCTGCATTCCTTGACTTCTTTCAATTCTTTTCTACCGTCTGCTTCACGACGCGTCTCGTTAGTACTGGTTGACCATCCAGCTCCACCCTGCCCGCCTCACCTCCCTCCCACTGACACTGTTGGCCATCTCCCTCCACCCTGCCCGCCTCACCTCCCTCCCACCGCCACTGCTGGCCATCTCCCTCCACCCTGCCCGCTTCACCTCCCTCCAACTGACACTGTTGGCCATCTCCCTCCACCCTGCCCGCTTCACCTCCCTCCAACTGACACTGTTGGCCATCTCCCTCCACCCTGCCCGCCTCACCTCCCTCCCACCGCCACTGCTGATCATCTACCTCCATCCTGCCCGCCTCACCTCCCTCCCACCGCCAATGCTGACCACCTACCTCCACCCTGCCCGCCTCACTTGCCCTGTATTGACCCGAAAGGAAATGAAGGCGAGCCAGTGAGGCGCATCACGATGCAAGAGGCAGAACGAATCTGCCGGAATCTGGTTTTCATTAGCTTCCCGTAGAGGAGGACGTCGGGCTAGGCTGTGATAGACCAGCTCCCTCACGTATGAGCGCCGTGCTACCCGCACTTCGAGTACTGTGGCAGGTCCTGGTGGTCTCCGGTGGTCAAACATTTTCAGAAAAAGAAATTTGAAGCCGTGCGCGCGCGACGCGGACCCCTCCCCTTCCCCTTTCCCATCGCGCGAGTTGAATCACTCGACACAAACGTCGAGTGATTGCCTTCGTGGCCATGTTTGATGTCGACGCTGATCATGTCGGAAATATTTACACTCTTCCCTGACACTCATCATCCTATCATTCCCCCCCATCAAGACCTCATCATACGTCCCTGGCCCATCAGAACGAGGAATGAGGCAGTTCATATCCCCAAGCCTTATTTCCATCTTCGGCTGATGTCTGCTGATGAACAAACCCTCACTGACCCACAGGAGCTGATGTATGACGGTAACAACAGTGTCCACTCCCCCATGAACTATATGATATATAACCACCTGGTATGATGCACTACGATGGCTTGTAGTAGTAGTAGTTGCTGCTCGCCTACATTAGCTCTTCATCCATGCTGGAGGCTTCAGCTTCAGGAGGCTCCGGCGATTGGAGGCTCCTGGAGCTGGAGAATCCAGCAACTAGAGGCTCCGGCTACTGAAGGATCCAGCTAGAAGGGGCATTTGCCATTGGATGCCCCGATCACTGGAGGCTCCAGCTACTGGAGACCCCGGCTACTGGAGGCTCCAGCTACTGGAGACCCCGGCTACTGGAGGCTCCAGCTACTGGAGACCCTTGCTACTGGAGGCTCCAGCTACTGGAGACCCCAGTTACTGGAGGCTCCAGCTACTGGAGACCCCGGCTACTGGAGGCTCCAGCTACTAGAGACCCCGGCTACTGGAGGCTCCAGCTACTAGAGACCCCGGCTACTGGAGGCTCCAGCTACTGGAGACCCCCGGCTACTGGAGGCTCCAGCTACTGAAGACCCCGGCTACTGGAAGGGTGAGAACAAGAGCAGAACATCCTTATCGGTAATTAGCATCGTAAAGAATCGTCTCTAATCAGGCTCGTAAAACTGGCTTGATGGGACTTGCAATTAGTTTGTTTTCTCAGTTTTATGGATTTGGCGGCCGGCTGGGAACACTGGCCGGGAGAGAACGTCAAGGTCGACATGAAGGAAATGAGCAGGAAGAGGAAGGAGGAAAGAAGAGGAAAAAAATCACATTTCAAAAGATGGCTTTTAAGCTGTGCGTAAGGCGAGGCTATTTACCGGTAGACCATGCGTAGGCCGAGGCTATGTGTCGGTAGGCTATGCGTAGGCCCAGACTATATGTCGGTAGGCCATGCGTAGGCCCAGACTATATGTCGGTAGACCATGCGTAGGCCGAGGCTATATGCCGGTAGACCATGCGTAGGCCGAGGCTATATGTCGGTAGACCATGCGTAGGCCCAGACCATATGTCGGTAGGCCATGCGTAGACCAAGGCAATGCCGGTAGGCCATGCGTAAGCAGGCGCAATATGCCAGTAGACCATGCGTGGGCCGAGGCTATATGCCAGTTCTCGCGTGTAGTATTTCCGGGTCGTTGGTAGTGTCAAGTCCAGACACAAGGTCGATCATAACACCCCTTGTGTGTCGCTGCTGTGATCTCCTGGCCAACCTTACCTCCTCTCTCCATCAACCTCTGAGCCCTATAGCCCCACTAACCCAACAGCCCCATCAACCACTGAACCCTACAACCCCCTCATTCACTGAACCCCACAGCCCCATCAACCTCTGAACCCTACAACCCCATCAACCACTGAACCCCACAGCCCCACTAACCCCTGAACCCCACAGCCCCATCAACCACTCAACCACACAGCCCCACCAACCACTGAACCCCACAGCCCCATCATCCACAGAACCCTACAACCCCATCATCCACTGAACCCCACAGCCCCATTATCCACTGAACCACACAGCCCCATCAACCACTGAACCACACAGCCCCACCAACCACTGAACCCTACAGCCCCATCAACCACTGAACTACACAGCCCCATCAACCACTCAACCACACAGCCCCATCATCCACAGCCTTTCAATCCTCTATCCACTACATATTAATGCACGTCTATCCTCCATTCCCGCCCAGCAGGTGGGGGGGGGGGGGGGGCAGGGGAATTCGATTTAGTGGAGTACATATGTACAGTTTGCCGGTAAAGTCATTATACATCTGCTCTCTCCACCGGGACCTGACTATTCCGTGAATAATTTCATAATTCATGCAACAAAAACCATTTATGTGATTCTGTTGCAGTAATGCGGGTGGCGTTACCGTGTTGAATATTACACCATTATTATCACGTTGGTAGCGTAGTTAGTCTGATATATATGTATATATATATATATATATATATATATATATATATATATATATATATATATATATATATATATATATATATATATATATATATATATGCCTACCACCATTCCCTCCCCATCTATTCATACCAGGAGCGAACTCAGCACCACCCCGCCACACCACACCACACCCTGCAACAGGGTACACCACCCCCCTGCCAGTCTACCCACCACAACACCCCCAGGGGAGGCACCAAAATAAGATCAAAGCAGTGTGGGGTGGCTGGCGTGCTGGTGGGGCAGCAGGAGACGGACGGACGCTCTGGATGCGCATATCACGACGACGCCGCTACATCATGGCACGATCCCACTCCGCCTGGTGCATGACGCTGGAAGTAACAGCCGAGTGAACCTGAGGATCCAGATGGTTCTCAAAAGGGGAAGAACAGGAATATCCCCCTCAGTTCATCCCCCTGTGTCGCCATTGACCATCCTCAAAGACGGGGTTTCATGCAGGACGTCAATTTTGCTGTCGCAACGCACCCAGTGTCTAGAGGCCACACGCCATTACCCACATCCAGTGTCTGGGGCCCACACGTCACCCACAACTAGTGTCTGGGGACTACATATCACCTACACCCAGTGCCTGGGGGGCCACACTTCACCCACACCCAGTGTCTGGGGACTACATGTTACCTACACCTAGTGTCTGGGGGCCGCACGACACCCACACCCAGTGTCTGGGGCCCACACGTCACCCACACCCAGTGTCTGGGGACTACATGTCACCCACACCTAGTTTCTGGGGGCCACACGTCACCCACACTCAGTGTCTGGGGGCCACACGTCATCCACACCCAGTGTCTGGGGGTCACACGTCACCCACACCCAGTGTCTGGGGGCCACACGTCACCCACACTTAGAGTCTAGGGACCACACGTCACCCACACCTAGAGTCTGGGGGCCACACTTCACCCACACCCAGTGTCTGGGGGTCACACGTCACCCACACCCAGTGTCTGGGGGCCACACGTCACCCACACCCAGTGTCTGGGGACTACATGTCACCCATACCCAATGCCTGGGGGTCACACGTCACCCACACCTAGTGTCTGGGGGCCACACGTCACCCACACCCAGTGTCTGGGGACTACATGTCACCCATACCCAATGCCTGGGGGTCACACGTCACCCACACCCAGTGTCTGGGGGTCACACGTCACCCACACCTAGTGTCTGGGGGCCACACGTCACCCACACTCAGTGTCTGGGGGCCACACGTCATCCACACCCAGTGTCTGGGGGCCACACGTCACCCACACTTAAGAGTCTAGGGGGGCCACACGTCCAGACCTACTCCTCAGCAGCGGACGTCTTCACTGCTCCTCAGATCGATACGCACATTGCTGCCCTGCATGCGTATTGCCCTACCCCAGTGTCCGCAATACGCCAGACTATGATGCGCACCGAACACATGACATAATGTCACCTTTAGCTTTTCTAGTTCCACTCCACTTCCCTATTTCCGTGCCGATTTCTCGATGTTTACTCTTGGTTCATGATGTTCTTACATCTCTTACATTGCTTCACCGGTTGACTTCTCTGACTTTTCTCTCTTCATTATTTACTATGTCAATGCTGCCTGCACTGCAGATACGTGCAGCACGGTGCACGGAGGAACACAGCAGATACGTGAACACCAGAAGGAACACAGCAGATACGTGCAGCACGGTGCACGGAGGAACACAGCAGATACGTGCAGCGCGGTGCACGGAGGAACACAGCAGATACGTGCAGCACGGTGCACGGAGGAACACAGCAGATACGTGCAGCACGGTGCACGGAGGAACACAGCAGATACGTGCAGCGCGGTGCACGGAGGAACACAGCAGATACGTGAACACCAGAAGGAACACAGCAGATACGTGCAGCATGGTGCACGAAGGAACACAGCAGATACGTGAACACCAGGAGGAACACAGCAGATACGTGCAGCGCGGTGCACGGGGAAGACTAGATACGTGAACACCAGGAGGAACACCCGTACGCCAACGGCCCTTCGAGCCAGGGTTGTGTGTGTGGGGGGGTCAGGGAACCTGAAGAGTGATGACGCTGCCACAGGCAGGTCCTCGCTCGGTACACACTCCACAGAGGATCGGCAGTTGTTCACAGGTCCTATAGAGAAATGGTCGCTCTCCAGCTGGGTGCAATGGTCGCCCTAACGTTGTTATATATGGGAGGAGTTTGGTGTGAGGGAATGGCATGGTGGGAAGGAGACCAGGACGCAGGAGAAAGATGGCAGTGGCGAGTGATGAACTTTGATGAGAGAATGGGAATAAATACGAGAAGATGGAGGTAATACATTCAAAAGGAGAGGAACGGGATTTAACGCTTCCGTGTGGCATGATGATAGTCCGATGGATAGAGATGCAGATAGAAGAGGAAATGAAGAAAGGAAGGAGCAGTAAGAGAGCAATAAAGTTCGAGTGGAATGGTGTATGTGAGGAGGTGTAAGGGAGGAGGTGTATGTAAGGAGGTGTATGTGAGGAGGTGTATTTGAGGAGGTGTATGTGAGGAGGTGTATGTGAGGAGGTGTATGTGAGGAGGTGTATGTGAGAAGGTGTATGGGAGGAGGTGTATGTGAGGAGGCGTATGCGAGGAAGTGTATGGGAAAAGATGTATGTGAGGAGGTGTATGTGAGGAGGTGTATGTGAGGAGGTGTATGTAAGGAGGTGTATGCGAGGTGTATGTGAGGAGGTGTATGTGAGGAGGTGTATGTGAGGAGGTGTATGTGAGGAGGTGTATGTGAGGAGGGAGAGGTTGGGTTGAGAGCGTAGGGAGGCCTGCAGGAGTCGGGTCCTCAGTGATGGCTGCCGGGTTCTTGTGAGGCGAGTCACGCCGCCAGCCCCTGATAAAACCTCCCGCCTCACACATCCACAGTTTATCGGGGTCATGGGACGGGCAGGAACCTGGGCAAATCTTGGTGATATACCGTGTCAGGCCAGGCCGGCCCTGAGTATGTCCTGGGGGACGGGGTAAGGCCAGGCCCCGAGTATGTCCTGGGGGACGGAGTAAGGCCAGGCCCCGAGTATGTCCTGGGGGACGGGGTAAGGCCAGGCCCCGAGTATGTCCTGGGGGACGAGGTAAGGCCAGGCCCCGAGTATGTCCTGGGGGACGAGGTAAGGCCAGGCCCCGAGTATGTCCTGGGGGACGGGGTAAGGCCAGGCCCCGAGTATGTCCTGGGGGACGAGGTAAGGCCAGGCCCTGAGTATGTCCTGGGGGACGAGGTAAGGCCAGGCCTCGAGTATGTCCTGGGGGAAGGACTAAGGCTAGGCCCCCAGTACATCCTGGGGTATCTAATGGCATCTTTCTCTTCATATCACACCTGTGTTGTCCTCGTTCATCAATCTCTCACACCTCTCTGTCTCTTCTTGGGGTTTCATAATATCTTTCCCATCTCGATGAATTATTTTCTAACGTTATGTCTGTCTGTGTGTGGGCGTAATCTTTCTTTTACGCATGTGTGTCTGTGTGTGTGTGCGTAATCTTTCACACTATGTATACACACAAACCTGCATACAAATGCACACACCCTTCACAATCACTCACACCTCCAGGTACTTACACTTACACACACCTCTCCTATGCCCAGTGGCACAGCCCATCTCCATCCCGGCGGCGGGCCCTGTGGGGGCCATCACCTGCAGTTCTCACTAACTGTTCAGCTGACAAAGTTTGGCGAAGGAATTTCAACTTCCGAACAAATGGTTCTGCAGTCAGAGGAAAGCGCAGCAAATTGTGTATCTTGTTCCACTCCCGCAGGGACCTGATGTGTCTCTCACTTGCTGCCTTTACCAGTGTCTGTGCCAGCAGTGTGTTCCACTAGTGGGTTTCTCTGTCCCACTCGCATGTTTCACCAGTGTGTGTCTCGCTTGTGTGTGTGTCTCAACGCCATGTTCCTCGTGTGAGTTGGAACAGACGTTTATGCTTGTCTACCTCCAATGTGCATAGTTAGGGAGGCGCGACTAATGTCAGTCGTGATTTCAAGCGAAATATCGATCAATGCTCTACTTTAAACGTATCTATGGCCCATCTCTCAACTATATTTCAACTATATTCAACCCTCTTCGTGCTAACTCGAGTCTTGTTCGCATTTCATGTTTTTTTTGTTTTTTTTTTTTGGGGGGGGAAAGTGGAATTCATGTTTTCATTGATGTATTTTATAGTATGTAAACACGAAAGACAAGAGAGGAGGAACATGGGGGGGGTCGTAAACCTCGACTCTTGAGGAGCAGAGAGAGAGAGAGAGAGAGAGAGAGAGAGAGAGAGAGAGAGAGTTTTAAAGAGCCCGTGCCAGTGCTTGGGAGACTAACGAGCAATCCGTCCCATCGTTCTGGCTCATGACCGAAGTTGAGGAAGTAATTAACAGAGACGGACCCACTCTCTGCTCTGCGGGAGCGCCCCAGCGTCGTGGCCGACACGACCCGCCTGCTAGTCTGATCTGAGTAGCGGCACCAGACGTTAGATGCTTGGAGGACCCGGGCCTAGGCGGGCGAAAGGCCCTCTCACATCCATCCAGGTCAGAGCACTCAAGACGATGAGGAACTCGGTTGTCCTCGTTTGCTATTCAGAGATAAACGAGTAAACTATTAAGATAACGATAGGAGTAAGCAAAGCCTCATATGGGAGGAGCAAGAGAAGTGCCAACCAACGATGTTCTTACGACGACATTTTGCCGAAATGGAGGATTATCGCGTAGGTAGTGACGTCGTCATGATGTCTGTGGCACGAGTAGCGGGATAGGTGGCTGTAGTGATGACGTCATGACGAGGAGTAGCGTGGTTGGTGGTTGTAATGTTGATGTCATCAATGATGTCTTAAGCCTTAGGTCCCCAAAGCCAATCAGAGATCCAGGACTTCCCCGACTTTGACCCCTGTGGGCTGCATATTACACTCCCTCAGAGGAGACGACCTTGTCTTATCGCCAGTCCATTCGTCGTAGCTGCTTCGCTCACAGACACCTGAAGAAGACATGAGAGGCATATCATGTCTTTACGATGACCTTTGGACACTTAAGGCACCGTAGACATGTCTCGAAGACGGTCGTAAGAAGTCCCAGAGACGATCGTAAGACGCTCGGACATCATAGACATGTCTCCCGGATCTGGTCGTAGGAAGCTCAGACTTACAGACACGTCTCCTCCCCTTCTCGTCCAACACGGGACACTGGCGCTGACCGCCCCTCTGCCATTGTCCAGCCAGAAGGGTCGCGTCTTTACCCTCTCTAGCGTTTCCGTAGCGACTGTGGTCTGCCAAGTGAGGCAGTCTGTTGTTGACGCTGGCGGATGTGTGAGGAGGAGGAGGAGGGGGAAAGCTCGCGTAGAAAGAAGGGCTGATTCTTTTTAGCGTTTCTCTCGTTCGTTCTACTTGTTAATCATTGTAAGTGCTACAACGAAGTTCGGTAAGGATGCGAGAGAGAGAGAGAGAGAGAGAGAGAGAGAGAGAGAGAGAGAGAGAGAGAGAGAGAGAGAGAGAGAGAGAGAGAGAGAGAGAGAGAGAGAGAGAGAGGAGCTAGGAGGATCGTAAGAGTAAGAATTTATATAAAGGTTTCTCCTCCTGCCACCACAATATCTATCCTCCTCCAGCAGGAAGGGAGGAGACCTGAGTGTTCTGACGTTGGCCTGACGTTCTCGGATCCGGAATCCATCGACCACTTACTCAATTGACTGGCCATAAAAGACCCGTAATGACTTTCTCATAATTACTCCATTAATGCACCAAATTTACATTTTTGATCCCGAGCTGAACTTTTCCATGGCAATAAAGCCGACTTTCTCTCGTCTCTCTCCATCCTCTCCTTCTTCTGTATTTTTTCACAGCTTTTTATCTCGTTTTCTTCCCTTGTCTTCTGTGTCCGTCCACCTCCTGCCCACCAGGTGAGCGGCGCGTCACCTGTCGCAAGTCACCCTCAGCTTTACAGAGCTCACATCTTACACGATATTGTTCACATTAACACCGTGTGTCGGCCGTGTGTGGCTCTGCTTGGTATATATGGTCGTGGACCCGTGGGTGTATGTTTACTAGCGATCACCTGTGGCAGTGTACCGTCCCTGTACCTTTGGACACTCAGTGGACGACTGTGTACCATCTCTGTACCTTTGGACAGTCAGTGGATGACTGTGTACCGTCCCTGTACCTTTGGACAGTCAGTGGATGACTGTGTACCGTCCCTGTACCTTTGGACAGTCAGTGGATGACTGTGTACCGTCCCTGTACCTTTGGACAGTCAGTGGACGGCTGTATACATCCCTGTACCTTTGGACAGTCAGCGGACGGGACGACTGTGTACCGTCCCTGTACCTTTGGACAATCAGTGGATGACTGTGTAACGTCCCTGTCCCTCTCACCTGTTATTCCCAAGCGAACACCTGCTCTTGGCGAACCCCTGGACACTATAATCCAGCGTCCCAGACGCTCCCACAGCTGACTTCCAGCAGTTCCAGAAGCTATTCCAGGCCAGCGTTACCACGGTGGCAGACCCACCACAAGCCCCCACGCTGCTGCTGTCACTGGATAACAAATAGTTCGACGGATTCCCGTTGGAGGGCTGTGTGAGTCGTCTTTTCTCTCTCGTACAGATCATCCGAATATTCAAATCAACTTTACTAAGTTCAAGATTAATTCCATATGCAGATTCTTTTATTAAAGATCTTTCGAAGGCTTTTTTTTTCCCCCTCAGATTTGGCATGTCAACATTATATGTAAGATAAAACTCTGCCAAGGAACGTGATTTTTTTTTCTTTTTTTTTCGCCGTGAGGTCTCACCCCGACGCTATATATCCGGGTCAGGCTGATGACACCAGGAGGAGGAAGGAGGAGGAGATCGATCCACGACCTCCCTGCATGGCTGCCAGAAACAGCGTATTTTCACTGATCCTACGAGTCTTATGATTACCTCCCCCCTCGGTGGGTGTTTCCTGTAGAAGCCATCAGCGGGCGTCACCCTCAGCTCTCAGGGTAGAGTTGAATCCTTCATTAATATTCACCAACAGCTCAGGCGCCCAATCACGGACGCTGACCAAAGTTTTTTTTTCTTCTTTTTTTTCATTCAATCAGTTGTTTCAGAGAAGCTGGTTGATCAGGTGTTCCCGGCACGAAGTCATTTACGCTCGGAATTATGGTAATTTGTGTTACTGGGACGATTTGTATAAGGAGGCGTGAAGGTTAGTGGCTCAGAAAAGAGATACTCCTGTCAAAGCCTCTCGTTCGGGTCATTGTGTTGACATGAGTGATGGCTTCAGTATACAAGGCTACCATGAATGTTGGGTTCCATCTACAAGTTTATACTGAAGGTAGATTCAGATCCCTTACTTCAGGAAATAATAGGTTTAGATTGTATATTTCTATAAACTCTGGGATCAAGATTTGTCTCCATAAATGCCAGGTTCAAAGGCTCGCTTAGCTTGGAATCATATGAGTCCAAGAGTGTCAGATTCGATTCAAATGCTTTTAAAAGTGTTCGGTTTAGTTCAGGGCCTCAAATGTCTGTTTTGACTCCTCTGACTCTCACCTCCTGTTGATGGCTGTTTTGCAACGACTCTTTCAGTTGTTCTCTTGGCAAATGTCTCTTTAATGGCTCAGCTCTCTGGATTCTGTTACCATTTCTCTTGCCTCCACTAGACCTTCCCAATCAGTCAGTTGGGCTTCTGTGAGTGAGGTGACCAAAACCTAAGAACCATATTCTACTCTTAGACTAATAAACTATGGAGACATCCATGAATCTTCCCCTTTATCCATAATTTTTTGTGAATGCAGTTGTAATATCTCCCAGTTGATGTGTTTACATACACAGTTCTCAAGTGACGTTAAAAAGATTAAAAACCGATTTTCAAAACTTCTTCAGGTATCTTTGGGCAGTAAGTACACTTCCCCTACCCACTCACGAGTTTCCATTACCTCGCAGGCCAAGAGGATCATAGTATTATCCCAGCCATTTTAACTTTTAACAGCTTAACCCAGAGAATAAATTCGCCAACTTAACTATTTCCTGTCTCGAACTTGTCTAGAGCGGAGGCTGCGCCATTAGAACTTTACAGACTAAAAGAAATAAAGATTTTGAACGAGGCTTTGCCCTGTGGAGGTGGGGCGGTGGTAGGTCTCAGGCGAGGGAGGCGCCTGGGTGGAGGAAAAAAGGTGGATTGGTGTTCGTGGGTGTGGAGTCCCTGTGGGTTGTGGATGGGAGGCAGTGGGTCTGGGTTGCGTTAGGATTGGACCTTACGTCGAAGTGGATGTGAGAGGTAGTTGGGAGATGAGAAGTGAATGAGTTTGCATTCAGTCCTCTCTCTCTCTCTCTCTCTCTCTCTCTCTCTCTCTCTCTCTCTCTCTCTCTCTCCTCTTTAAAATGAGAACTATCTGAGCCCTGCGTGACGGAGGCGCAGTCTGGTAGTCGCTATTGTGAGAAAGACCGTTTTGAAAAGTATGTGTTTACCCTCCCCACTGAAGTATTGGGACGTGGTATACAGATATGTGTTGACGCATGAGAATACGTTCACACAGAAACTCCTCCACGAAAACATAAACTTACGGGAATACACACCCATCGTGTACACACAAACACCAACACTCATTCAGCTTCTCTGTTTACATTGATTTACCCTCCTGTTTGCTCACCCGTTTCTGCATACCTTTACGTAGGTGTGTTGGGCAGCAGCGTTGGGCATTATTACCCACCCTGCTCACACATGTATCACACTGGAGACCCTACGCCAAGCGGGAGAACTAGAATGAACAATTCACAACAACAAACAAGTTCAGAAGAGTGGTCGTTGATCGGTACAAAATCCATTGCCTCTACCACTGTATCTCTGGCCTTCCCCAGGGTACTATGCTGCCTCCTCTACCGTTTTCCATTTGCGTATCAAACACCGACAGCGTCGCAAAGCACAGCGACCTATCATCCTCTACGACTAATGGTGACCAGGATTAGTAGAACTGTTTCATCCAGCGAAGTCTCAGAAGAAAATATGATCTTCATCCCTCACAATCATTATCTTGACTCGTCACCATCATCCTAGCCCTAATCATTATCATGATGTCCCATCACCATCACCCTGACCCCTTGTTATCATCCTGAACCCTTACCCTCACCCTAAACCCTTACCCTCACCATGACCCACCACACTAACATTATCTTCTCTCTTGCAGTGTCGCTGCAGGCGGTGGGGCTGGTGCTCTACCCACTGGGTCTTGGGTCGCCCTTCGCACGGCTCCAGTGCGGCGACTCCGCCTCCGTCTACGCCGCCGGCAGTTGCGAACTCGGGTACGCGTACATGCTGGCGCTGGTGGCCACGGCGCTGGCGGCCTACTGCCCAGTGCTGGCCAGGCTCGTCACCTACAAAGACTATACGGATTACTGGTCGAACCTTAACTACATGTGAGGTCGTCCCTGTGGCCGGAGGGTCGTCACATGCTGTGTGAGGTCGTCCCCTGTGGCCGGAGGGTCGTCACATGCGTATGAGGTCGTCCCCTGTGGCCGGAGGGTCGTCACATGTGTGTGAGGTCGTCCCCTGTGGCCGGAGGGTCGTCAGATGCGTGTGAGGTCGTCCTCTGTGGTCGGAGGGTCGTCAGATGCGTGTGAGGTCGTCCCCTGTGGCCGGAGGGTCGTCAGATGCGTGTGAGGTCGTCCCCTGTGGCCGGAGGGTCGTCACATGCGTGTGAGGTCGTCCTCTGTGGCCGGAGGGTCGTCACATGCGTGTGAGGTTATCTCTGTGGTCGGAGGGTCGTCACATGCGTGTGAGGTCGTCCCCTGTGGCCGGAGGGTCGTCAGATGTGAAGTGAACAAGCGTCTGAACGCTGTGTTTGTGTGCCGGCAATACAGAAGTGACACGTCTGGCGAAGATGTTCTTGTGTTCTGGCAGAAAAATAGGCCCTAATGAAGGGCGTAACGCGTCTTGGTGAAGGACCTAACGCGTCTTGGTGAAGGGCCTGACGCGTCTTGGTGAAGGGCCTAACGCGTCTTGGTGAAGGACCTAACGCAGGGCCTAACGCGTCTTGAAGGGCCTAACGCGTCTTGGTGAAGGGCCTAACGCGTCTTGATGAAGGACCTAACGCGTCTTCGTGAAGGGCCGAACGCGTGTTAGCAAACAACTGAAGGATCTTCGTAGACTTGAAGGTGTTTGTGGAAGTGTACCAGCCTTGGCGGTGACCAGTCAACGCTGACGCTTTGGGTGGCAGTTAACGATGGCACTTGAACTCCCTCTAGAGTCTAGAGCCAAAGGCTTTAACTCTATTTATTGCTCTACATACAGGTGATACAGGTGTCAGTGAAATGATGTAAGTGCTAGTTTAATCTGCCTCATGGTCAGGGGCGTTTACATACTGAGCAATTCATAATACATCCTGTTTGGCAACATGTGTGTTGGATGGCGTATGGTGTGGATCCTTGGCTTCAGTGACCATACCCGAATTGACAGTCACTGAATCCAGCGTAATCCATAGATACGTAGGTAATACAGATGTGGAAAGATTCATACATGATACAGGTGTATGGGGAGAGATACGTATATAATACTGATGTGGAGAGATACATACATGACTCTAAGATACTGAGAGACACATTGATGCAAGAGTGGCGTGAAAGATACATACATGATACAGGTATGGGGGAGAGATACATACCTGACACTGGTGTGGGGGAGAGGTATATACATGATACATGTGTAGAGGGAGAGATACATACATGATACACGTGTAGAGGGAGAGATACATACATGATACACATGTAGAGGGAGATACATACATGATACACGTGCAGAGGGAGAGATACATACATGATGCAGAACAGAGGAGAGGGACACATACGAGTGTGTGTGTGAGAGAGAGATGTCTAGTCTCTGTGTCTCGTGGCCACCTTAAAATGGCTACTATATTTTCGTTTATAAATTCTGGTCCATTTAAAGGACCATGATGTCAAACCTGTGACGTCAACGCCCCATCATCGAAGTCACCCAGCGCGAACCCCGCTAACTCCATCCACCATGACCTTGGACATCACTGACATAACACGACCCATGTGACGTCAGGATCCTGAAACGACCACACCGCCTCTACCACTCTACACGACCAGTGACGCCCATCACCCAAGACGACCAACGACTAGCAACGACTCTTATGGACGAAGACACCATCGCTGATCACTACAATCCTACCCTTAAAGCCGGTGGTACGACCCTCAACCCTACCAGTAAGACCTTTAAACACTTCAACACGACCCCAAGCTCGACGTAACTACCCCGTTTGATCCTTACGATACGACCTTAAAACGACAGAATATACGACCCTGAAATCCAACGGTACGACAATTAGCCTTCGACCGGGACCCTCAAAGGCCCCAGACTTTGGTCTAAGGCCTTTATACCCAAGGGTTGCACCGTGGTGCTCAAGGGTGTTAATATCCTATCACCATATGCATGAGGCATGATCAAGAAGACTGTTCCTGGAAGTAAACGTCAAGTAATAAGGAATAATGGCCTTTCCAGCGCACCACGCAGTAAAGAACCTCTTCCATCAGACTTGTAAACTATTAGCGACACTTTACCTTGCCAGCCATTGGTCGAGAGTCACCCTGGGTCGAGGTCACTTGACCTAAACCGAAGGTCATATATTCTACAACACTTGCACAAGTAATTAGCAACAACAGGACTCTGAAACGTTTCAAAACGTTTTGCAAACTGTCGAAAGGCTATGAAACGTTTTAAAAACGTTTAGCAATGTATCAAAAGACATTGAAACGTTTCTAAACTTTTACCAGTCAGTCAAAAGACACTGAAACGTTTCGAAACGTTTAGCAATGTATCAAAAGACTCTGAAACGTTTCGAAAGTATTTAGCAAAGTGTTACAAATCCCGGAAACATTTCAAAATATTCTACAATACCCCATGATATTCGCAAACTATCTACACGAGCATTAGACCATTACAGAATACTTGTCGATAGTTTGGACTGACATATGAATGCCAAGGAGCATTTTCTACCGTCTATTGTGGCATTTTTATTTTTCCGACAAAGATTATCTCTCGGTTCATATGAAAAATAAAAATGAAATAGTCTGACCTTATGTACTATGACCCCCAGTCATCCAAGGTCATCATCCAGTTGTTTGACTCATTTTCTTCGTCCGTGGTCACCTCAAGGCCAAGTCCTCAGACCCCTTACGTTTTCTACAGAAGTCTACCACCAGTGTGGAATGATGACGGTCAAATCCTCCCATTTTCTGTAGAAATCTAACACGAGTGGAATGACGAAGGGTTAAATCCATTTGTCACACTCACACTATAGAAATATACACTGAGCGGTTCTGACGACCACTGCTGACCACGTGTAACCCCTCCTGACCACGTGCAATCTCTCCTGACTACGTGTCAGCAGTGTCTGAGAGACCGCTGGGCTCAGCGCCCTCTATCCTTTCTCTCCTTAATCCAAGATGGCTGACGTGTTTCTAACGGTCTGGAATATCATTAACAACGAAATTATATTTCTAGATATGTGATCGCATACCTAATGGTACTACAGCCGGGGAAATATACCCATAAAGCATGATTCTGCTGGAATATATATATACATATATCCTCAGCAACGTAATATGCTTAGTCTGTGGCCCCGGGATGTGCTCCTGTCATGGATTATGCTCAGTAACGGGCCCGAGAGTCATTACTTATGCTCGGTACGGGACATAAACATTGGGATGAAAATTTACAGCCATGACGCAACGTTTTATTCAGGTGACTTTTTTTACCATGTTTATAGGAAATGTTTATGATAAACCTCCAGTGAGTTAATGTTTGTATTCGTTGATAAATATACTGAGAAAACGTGTCCGTTCTAGGAATCATAGAGAATATATATATATATATATATATATATATATATATATATATATATATATATATATATATATATATATATATATATATATATATATATATATATATATATGAAAATAGGGGTGACTGCCCTTGTGAGGAAGGAATGAGAGGGGTGCGCTTCCTTACCTCATAAACACCTCATCATAGCAGGAAAACGTGAGTAGATTTGCTTTTTATCACATGGGGGAGATGAGGAGTAATTTGTATGAGGTGACCACTACCGAATGTTGCATGAGGGGCTGTTAGACGACTGCCCGTGGTAGCAGAAGCCAGGCTGGTGAGGTTCACCCTGTGTAGGGGTGCTGTGTACACGGTTCTAAACCTATACTGATCCAGTAACTTGATCATCCACGATCCAGAGGATTAGTGACTTGATCATCCACGATCCAGAGGATTAGTGACTTGATCATCCATGATCCAGAGGATTAATGACTTGATCATCCATAGACAGACTGATGGCATACTTCGACCATCTCCGGCTCTACCACACACACTTTGAGCAGCTGCAGCAGACGACCTTCTGCCATACCGCGAGCAGGACGAACAACCACGCGTGCTGCTCATAACAGGAAAAAAAAAATAAATCTAAATCCATTTTTCCGGCAGGACCTGACCCCTGGCACCGAAGGACTCTCCTGCAGGACCTTTGACTCTTCTTCAGGACTTTGGACTCTACTTCACGACGTTGGACTCTTCTGCAGAACCTTTGACTCTTCTTCAGGACTTTGGACACTGCTCCAGGACTTTGGACTTTACTTCAGGCACGGTAGGGCGTCCTTCAGAACGTTGTCCTCTGACTCAGGACGTTGGAGGAGGAGGAGGAGGAGGTCCTCCTCCTTGGGAGTCTTCATACCTCTCCTCCTGGTGACCAAGATGATCCCATACACACCTCAGCTTTAGTGCCAGACGTCGCTTGGGGGTCCTGGCCATATATATATATATATATATATATATATATATATATATATATATATATATATATATATATATATATATATATATATATATATATATATATATATATATATATGTAATGTTTCCAGGGAAGTTCCTTTCTTTTCAAAGGTGTTTCTAACCCAAAGAGGGTTCTAGTCCGATGTGAACAGTCTAGTAAATCAAAGAAGAAGGGGGACTACTGTGAAGGATCTTCCTCTCAGAGAGACAGATATTGCTCACAGGTTTCCTGGTACGGGTGAATACACGAAGATATAAATCAGACATGTGATTAGTAACTGGTCAATGACGATTCCTCCCGAGTTTACGGGGTTTGAGATGTAGAGCAGAGAGAGAGAGAGAGAGAGAGAGAGAGAGAGAGAGAGAGAGAGAGAGAGAGAGAGAGAGAGAGAGAGAGTGAGTGTCACTGTCTCAGTTGCTCTGGGTGGAGGATGTTGTGATCTCGTTAGCGTTACAGTACATTCTAAGTTCAAGCTGCCTCCGTGGCAGCTTACTAACTAACTAACTCACTGTGAATCCAAGCAGATCCTTGAAGTGTCTGCTGTCTACAGCGTGACCAAAGATGGTGACGCTGGTTGTCCTTGACCTGCTGCTATCTGGCAGAGAAGCTGTAAAACATATCTTTTTTGTATCATACAGTAAGCTAGTGGTGTTTATATTACTCACGAACCGAAGGCACTCGCTCCGCGGTGTCTGGAAAGCCAAAGACGGACTACCACAAATATCTGACCTTGTATTATTTGCTTTAAGGTTTATTATCAGTCTTTTCTACCTCTTCTTCTTCTTCTTCTTCTTCTTCTTCTTCTTCTTCTTCTTCTTCTTCTTCTTCTTCTTCTTCTTCTTCTTCTTCCTCTTCTTCTTACTTCTTCTTAATTCTTCTTCTTATTCTTCTTCTTCTTCTTTCTTCTTCTTCTTCTTAATTCTTCTTCTTATTCTTCTTCTTCTTCTTTCTTCTTCTTCTTCTTCTTCTTCTTCTTCTTCTTCTTCTTCTTCTTCTTCTTCTTCTTCTTCTTCCCTTTCTTCTTCTTCTTTTTCCTCTTCTTCTTACTTCTTCTTCTTACTTCTTCTTCTTCTTCTTCTTCTTCTTCTTCTTCTTCTTCTTCTTCTTCTTCTTCTTCTTCTTACTTCTTCTTCTTCTTCTTCTTCTTCTTCTTCTTCTTCTTCTTCTTCTTCTTCTTCTTCTTCTTCTTCTTCTATCTCTTCTTCTTCTTCTTCTTCTTCTTCTTCTTCTTCTTCTTCTTCTTCTTCCTCTTCTTCTTCTTCTTCCGTTTCTTGAAGAACAAGTCTTGGTTAAGATGTAAAGTATTTTCCCTAGAATCTCGATACATACATTTTGTAAGCAAGAATGTACATAAAATAAACATGAATCACTGTATTTGTTTCCTGTACCTCTGTATGATTAGCTCAGCATATGACCCGGAGAGAAAATTGTATCCACATTATTTATATAACTACCCAACAAGAAATATATATATCTTAGATAAATCTTTATGAATTCCACAGAGATGGTCATGTTACCTTGGAACTCCTGTTAGCTAATGAGATGCAAGAATGACTTAGCACCGGATGTGAAGATATGCCAGAAGCTCCTCCTCCTCCTCCTCCCCAGCGCGTGTCGCTTGACACCACTGTGACAGTGCCATGTGACACGATACTCATGGTATTTCCCCCTCACCCCTCACACACCATCCCCCTTCCTCATCATCCCTCACCACCGTCAGACCAACGAGGGGAGACGAGTCTGTGAGGTCTTAGATTGGTCTACACTCATAAGGCTCTGTGTGTGTGTGTGTGTGTGTGTGTGTGTGTGTGTGTGTGTGTGTGTGTGTGTGTGTGAGCTACTTATATATACACATCCCATTGTAATGCATATATAAATACATGCCACATATGGACATACACGCACACATGTATACATATGTCAAGATACATAGTCATGAGGGAGATTTAGGTCATACATAGGTATGGTGACTTGACGCCAGGGTTCGACCCCCCCCTATATCACACCATGGATCAAGGCTCCTCTCATCTGTTCACCTCACCTCAGACCATCTCCTCAGACTGGCCAACTTAACATTGATCAAAGTTCCGTTCAAAACTCCTTTTTCCCTCAACCCTGCGAAAGCCAGAGTACGCTAGAAAAACAGCAACACAAACACAGCCATCCCGTAAGAAGAAGAAAAAAAAAGTTGAACAACTTTTAGTAACATTCAAAATAAAACTTTGAGATACGTAAGGAAAACACCACTACTCCGTTTTCTATCATGTTTTGGTGCGCCACATTCTTATCTTCAGAAAGGAAGAAATTATCTGTTAATTTAGTCGTTACGTATCTGAGGGCAGGGACGAGATCAGCTAATTACCAGGGGTCGACCATTAGGGCCAGACTCAGTTGTGAGAGGGTAGTTAGGCCCGTTAGAGACGCGCGTGGGATAGGCCTACGTACGGTAGAATTGTCCAAATAGCGAGCAACGTGTTCAGTGAACTTCCTTGCTTCCCTTTTGAGATTAGATTCTGAAACCTCTTTAAAAGTTAGTTATAAAAGGCTTTAACTTGGCGCCGGAGCACTTGAGGGATATGTTGCGAGAACCGTTGCGATGTGTGTGTGTGTGGGTGTGAGTGTGTGTGTGTTGCAGGAACAGTTGTGAAGAGAGTGTGTGTTATGGGAACAGTTGTGAAGAGAGTTTGTGTGTTGCGGGAACAGTTGTGTGGGTGTGCGTGTGTGTTGCGGGAACCAGAACGTCAGCTGTTGTGTTGTTGATGCATGTTAAACTTTGGTTCTTTACACGTCCTGAATGGATGCGTCTGCCTGGGATGTAGACAGGTGTACCTCACACACACACACACACACACACACTAACGAAGGTGAAAATCTATCCCTTCAACAAAGAAAAGAAAGACGAATAAACACGAAGGAATCTTTGTATGGTAAAGAGAGCCTCTTGAAGCCATACAGACACGTCAGGACACAGACCAACAGACACGCCAGGAGACAGACCAAAAGACGTGCCAAGACACAGACCAAAAGACGTGCCAAGACACAGACCAAAAGACGTGCCAGGACACAGACCAACAGACACGCCAGGACACAGACCAACAGACACGCCAGGACACAGACCAACAGACGTGCCAAGACACAGACCAAAAGACGTGCCAGGACACAGACCAACAGACACGCCAGGACACAGACCAACAGACACGCCAAGACACAGACCAACAGACACGCCAGGACACAGACCAACAGACACACCAGGAGACACAGCAACACAGAGGACAACAGAGAGAATAACAGAAGGTAGGAAAACTCTCCCCAGAGGAGACAGAAGAAGAATGACAAAACATTACAAGAGAGTGTGTGTAGCGCACCCCCAATGTTAGGCTTGGGATTAGGGAGGGTGAGGAGGCGACTGTGGTGCCAGGGCGTAGTGGGAGGAGGAGGAGGAGCAGGAGGAGGAGGAGGAGGAGGCATGTCTAGATGTCAAGGGGAGAGGGAGAAGGATGCCAGGGAGTGGAGTAGGGTGCCAGGACTTCAGGGAGTTGTGGGGTGGGTAGAAGAAGGGTGCTGGGAGGTGAATTGAGGGGACAGAAAAAAAAAGGGATGTGTAGGGAAGTTGGAGAATAGTTGAGGAGTGGAAGGTAGAGGAAGGGGGTCAAGATTCCTCAAAGGGGAGGGTGGGAGGGTAGTGGGAGGTGGAACGAAGCGAGGGGGGTCTCCCTGTACACACACACCCGCCTTGTGTAGCCACAGACATCCAGAATGAATCATTCTTATCTTATTTTAGTCATTTTTTCCTTTGATAAACTAACACACAGTGGTACTCCACACACACACACACACACACACACACACACACACACACACACACAAATAAAAGCTGCCCAAACACCTTAACCGTCTATGATTATGTTCCATTTCTCGACCATACCTTCCCTTGTTTAGCCCCTTCCTTTTCCCCTCCCTAACCACCCAATTATATAAAAAAAAAAAAAAAACAAGGGAAGAGGCCTGGAAGGTGACAGGATATACAGAGGTAGGGAGGAGCCTAGATGCTGCTGGCTCAGCAGGTGTGTGTGTGTGTCCGTCTCTGTCACCTGGGAGTCAGCTTCCGCAGGGGTGATGGTGCTCGGGGAGGGAGAGGGAAACCATTGTCAGGTGACGCGACATTGATGAGGTGACGAAGGGGACATCCTGAGGGTAAATGTGTGACGGTAGGTGTGTCGAGATGATGGTCAGGTGATGGGAGAAATGATAACCAGACGGGTTGATGATCTGATAAGGCGAGAGATAAGCATCTGACATGTACTGAAGTATGTCCTTGAGTATTCCCGATGGTCTGAGATCGACTGGACACTCAGCTCCTCCATGCAGACATAGGACGAAGATATCCTCCCTTCTGGTATACTCCGTCGTAGCATCTGACGAATGAGGTGGACGAGTTCAGTTGAAGTTATCAGAGATAGATACTCGACAGAGTTACAGAAATATAGAAGGGAATATGAAGCAAGTTATAGCGATGGACTGAAGACCCTCCCATCCATACACGCAGCAGATGTACACACAATATACCATAGGTTAGGTTAGTTACCATATAAAATCAAAGCAGAATGATACATTGATAGATTAGTCAGGATATAGAGATGAGCTATGGGACCCATGCATTTACTACATGGTCCTCAAAGGTCGGTAGGTTTATAGTTAAAGTTAAAACCATTGGAATCATGATTATGAAGAGTTAGAGCCATAAGTCTTATGGGTTTAAAAGACCCAGGTTTAGGAAAAGGACGTCCACAAGCGCATTTGATTTGATGAAGAGAATACAGAGGTTATGAAAGCTGAGACCTGGAGGTTCAATCTTACAGAAGGTAAACGCATTAGAACTCCACATAAGGAAGGTTGGGATCTGTGGACTACTGATGTGGATCAGAAGGTACGACCCCGAGGCACGACGGGATGACCCTTGGCTGTGTGGGCTTATCCTTTGACCTTATCTTTAAGTCGGGTCACAAGCCAGGCCATCGCACCGAAGGGTCGCAACATCGTTTCGTCGTGTCTCTGTGCTCAAGCGTCGTATCGTCATGCTCAAAGGGTCGTTCGGTCGTACACCTGGGAGGTTGACCAGCCAATAGGAGGCCCTGTGTACCCAGAGGGAGAGCTAGCCACGCCTCCCAGGGGGCCGGCCGCGGAGTTTAACAGTCTGGTGAGCAACAGTCCCAATGTTATTACCGACTTAAATTGAAATCCATTGTATGGCGGAAGTGGAGCCCCGTCACATAACTCACATTTCCTGTCTCACGAACGCTTAAAGAAAATATAAAGGTAATTTCACTTAGAAGGGGCCTTTTTTAGAGTGGTGGAAAATATCTGAGAGTCTCGCCATATCCTTAGTGTTTGCCTTTGTGTGAGGTTAAAGCTCGATTTGGCAGTGCTTTAGGTTTTGCTAAAGAGGTTTACCGAGCTACAGTTGCTAACTATTAGCTCAGAGAAACTTCGAAGCCTTTACGTGTTTCATATCTCTTGCATTTGATCCTCATGAAACACCTTTGATGACTTTAATGTATGTAAAATGAGCAATCTAGAAACTTATCTGAACCTCAACCCTACCTCGTTTAAGGATTAATTGGACAATTACGACAGGCTTTTGCATGATTCGCTTCTAAAACAAAATACTTCACGAGTAATACAACTTTTATGACTCTATTCAGCGACGATGGTGAGACGTCTCGAACAACTGATCCGAAGCTCTTATCGAGGGGGTTCATACGTCGCTGTTGCTTCGACTTCACATTTACACATCCCCCTCAAATAGAAGACATCCTGAACCATCATATACCACTTTATTTAATGATGTTGTTATGTAAACTATGTTTATGATGCATAACTTCATGCCATGAGCTGTATAAGCTGAAATAGCGTTTGGAATTAGTAAACACTTTTCAAAAAACTGGACTGCAATGTAAATGTGAATTAATGAAGTAAAATCATAGGAATCTAGCGAGTTGAACCGGTAATATGAAACAGTGAAACATAGAGGTGGTGTAACGAAAGGACACAATATGGTAAGCTGACTGGTGGAAGAGGTAAACAGGGCAATTGAGTGTGGTTTTTAAGTGGTGGTTGGCTTGTTATATGGGCAGATGTGGACGTGGGTATTTTGGAGTGATGTGTATATGGGTGGATGTGGAACTGGTTCTTCAGAGGTGATGTGTATATGGGTGGATGTGGACCTGGTTCTTCAGAGGTGATGTGTATATGGGTGGATGTGGACCTGGTTCTTCAGAGGTGATGTGGAGTACTCCTTAATATTCATATAGCTATAAATATTAGTACTCTACTTCCAAATTTATATACCCATGAATACCATGGTACTCCCGGATTTATATGACCATGAATATGCTCCTAGAAGACGTCATATCGAACGAGTATATTAAAGTATGATATAAATAGCCTTCAGGTATGCTCCCTCTACACCATAACATATTGATATACCTGACATACTAGGGAAAATTAGAAGTCTGAGTCTTATAGATATGTGTCGTTATAATTCACGTGGATGTGTATGTTGTTTTTTTTGGGATGTCATGTAGACACCAGGCTTGATAGATACACACAAACACACGTACATACAGACCTCCTCCACCACCCTACTGCTGCTGAGGCCACGATACTGGAAGACTGACTGGGGGAAACACAGAAAAACAAGCTACATAGAAGCACAACACACCAGCACGTCATGCCTTATAGAAAATGAGCCAGTGTTGCGTACTCACCAGTCATGACATGAATCAGTGTTGTGAATGGTGGATAAGAGTTGTGAATGGTGGATAAGAGTTGTGAATGGTGGATAAGAGTTGTGAATGGCTGACAAGAGTTGTGAATGGCTGACAAGAGTTGTGAATGGTTGATAAGAGTTGTGAATGGCTGACAAGAGTTGTGAATGGCTGATAAGAGTTGTGAATGGCTGACAAGAGTTGTGAATGGCTGATAAGAGTTGTGAATGGTGGATAAGAGTTGTGAATGGCTGACAAGAGTTGTGAATGGCTGATAAGAGTTGTGAATGGCTGATAAGAGTTGTGAATGGCTGATAAGAGTTGTGAATGGCTGACAAGAGTTGTGAATGGCTGACAAGAGTTGTGAATGGTTGATAAGAGTTGTGAATGGCTGACAAGAGTTGTGAATGGCTGATAAGAGTTGTGAATGGTACTCAGTTCGTGGCGAGACACAAGCAGGGGAGGGAGGGAGGAAGACAGCGGTCTGGGCGTGAGAGCTGTGCCTTCGAAGAGGTGATCAATCTTGACGTGAGAGTCTGACCCGGAAATTCATAGAACCACTTTATGTTCTCTTGCTCATGACAGGTCATCTGGCGGGGGGTGTCTTGCTGGACACACAGAAACATACATACATACAGACACACACGAAGAAAATAATCTACACACACACACACACACACACACACACACACACACACACACACACACACATACACACACAGACTATCTTAAGATACTGGACAAGATAACTAGAAAGAAAATGGATGACCATGAGCAAAGGAAGATCGAACCGAGAGCCAAAATGGATTCAGGGGAAGTAAGTCATCTGTTTCGATCCTTTTTGAGACTTCTACTAAAGAGTGAGCTCCGTTTTGTGCGAAAGAGAAGGCTTGTCGGATTGTCGGTGTCTGGACTGCCTGAAAGCATTTGACACTGCACCACATTAGGAGGATGGTACAGCATATGGATCAAGCAGGAATAAAGAGGACTCCAGTGATGGATGGAAAATCATTTTTAGTGAAAGGCAACAACACTCACCAGAAGGGCTGACAACACTTACCGGCAGGGCTACCAACACTTACCAGCAGGGCTGACAACACTTACCGGCAGGGCTACCAACACTTACCGGCAGGGCTGCCAACACTTACCAGCAGGGCTGCCAACACTGGATCTCCTTCACGGCACATATTTTCTCAGTTGCAGAAGGCGGGAGCGTCCGGGTCTTGGCATCTCAAGATCGCCACCTATGTTAATTGTGAGAGGGGAGAGGGAAGGGAGATGATGGGAAGAGGGAAGGGAGTGGGTGAGGAGATGGAGAGAGGAAGGTGGAAGGGAGGAGGGGTTAGGGGAGGAATGGAAGAGGGTGGGAGAGGGTTGGACGCAGGACAGCCCTCATGATGAGTGAGTAAAGTGTGTAAGGACTCCGAGCAGCGCTCATGACAAATGAGAAGAGTGTGTGTGAGAGACAGAACAGCCCTTGTGATAAGTGAGGAGAGTGTGTGATGGCTCAGGACAGCACTCATGATACGTAAGTAGAATGTGTGAGGGACTGAACACCTCCCTCATAAGTGTGAGGGGCAGGACGACCCTCATGACAAGACAGGAGGGAGTATGAGGAGCATTTCAGGACCCTCATGACAAGTAAGGAAAGAATTACACCTTATTCTTCAGATAAAACATCCCTATCACTCCGGGGACATAACAAGGCTATCATTCTTGGAGAACATTGTTCTTATTCCATAGAAAATATAGTTCTAATTCTATAGACAACACTGCTCTTATTCTGTGTTCTATATTCCGAAGCTCTGACACTTCACGTCCAAGATAACACGAACCTTTTCTCGAAGGTACACTATGTTTACTGTCTATGATATATATCTCTCTCCTTTAACAGGCAATAGACCTTTTTCCCTTCCAGACAGTATAGTACCAGGGTCTGCAGGTGTGGCCTTCATCACGTCATCAGTTGGAGTACCAGGGTCTGCAGGTGTGGCCTTCATCACGTCATCAATGGAGTACCAGGGTCTGCAGGTGTGGGCCTTCATCACGGCATCAGTGGAGTACCAGGGTCTGCAGGTGTGGCCTTCATCACGTCATCAGTGGAGTACCAGGGTCTGCAGGTGTGGCCTTCATCACGTCATCAGTGGAGTACCAGGGTCTGCAGGTGTGGCTTTCATCACGTCATCAGTGGAGTACCAGGGTCTGCAGGTGTGGCCTTCATCACGTCATCAGTGGAGTACCAGGGTCTGCAGGTGTGGCTTTCATCACGTCATCAGTGGAGTACCAGGGTCTGCAGGTGTGGCCTTCATCACGTCATCAGTGGATAGTCCCACAAGCTGGGAGATCAGTGTGAGGTTACTGAATATGTATACATCACGTACCGCCCTACCCACTTAACATACCTCTCTCTCTCTCTCTCTCTCTCTC
Source organism: Panulirus ornatus (assembly GCF_036320965.1). NCBI lineage: Eukaryota > Metazoa > Arthropoda > Malacostraca > Decapoda > Palinuridae > Panulirus > Panulirus ornatus. The sequence continues at coordinate 6,725,473 of NC_092242.1, forward strand.
TCTCTCTCTCTCTCTCTCTCTCTCTCTCTCTCTCTCTCTCTCTCTCTCTCTCTCTCTCTCTCTCTCTCTCTCTCTCTCTCTCTCTCTCTCTCTCTCGTGATCTACTACCTACCCGCGCCAAAGATCCACTTCAGCTCCCCCCCCCGACACACACACACACACACACACACTCACACACATTGTTGGAGATGGAGAACTCTCCAACGAACTACGTCTCCCACAGCCTCTCCCATCACTTTACCCACACACGTAACACAACCTGAATTTACTCAAAACTCTCACTCTAACTTGTGTGAACTCACAAGCTCTCTGGAGAAACATTTCACAGGCATTCTTAGTCCTCAGAGGCAAAACACAACCTTGATCATATTAACTAGCAACATTCTCTATCGTGGTACACACCCATGCGTTCGTCTGTGTTGCTCGGAGGCATTGATACGAAAGCAGAAACACAATCCTCACTCATGATATCGTCTCTTCACGAAACACAACATTGTTTTCTATGAGAGACCAACACATTTCTGGATCGAACTTGTCTAAAGGAGTTTCCAAACGCGGTTCCCAAAGGCCCCGCGATACCAGCTGTCGCGTATCCACACAGTCAGTCAGGTACGTACATGTGTCGACTCCCTGGAGGATGCCATCCACCAGCTGCTTCCCCCTCACACACACACACACACACACACACACACACACACACACTCCAGCCCTCTCATACTGAGAGGCCTTTGGTCTATGAGTCTTAAAGTGATGTCTAAGTGTGAGATCTGATGCGTAACCTTGAGGTCTGACCCTGAGGTCTCAGTGAGCCTAAGGTCAGCCTTAGACTTGAGCCTCGGACCTGAGCCTAGAACTGAGCCTATGGTTTGAGCCTGAGGTCTGAGCCTAGGATCTGAGTCTGGGATCTGAGGCTGGAAGCTGATGAACCTAGGTCCTATCCCTGGGACCTGAGCCTAGGACCTGAGCCAGAGGCCTGACCTGAGACCTGAGCCTTAGGCCTGACCTGAGACCTGAGCCTTAGGCCTGACCTGGGACCTGAGCCTTAGCCCTGAACCTGGTGATGGAGGTGGTATAAGGTCAGGCGAGGGGTGTAGGGAGGCCCTACCACAAGGCTCTCCTGCCCTCCCATTTGTCGTCCACCTGACTCATGGATTTATGCTTCCGGCAGGGGAGGTGGGTGGGAGGCGAGGGGGGTGGGGTAGGAAAGAGGAGACGGAGAAAGGGAGGATGGGGTGGTAAAGGAGACGGGGGAGGCGGGTAGGAGTGGTGAGAGAAGGGGAGAGGAGGAGAGGTAAGGGTAAGGGAGAAGATGGGAGACAGGTCACGTGGGGAGAGGAGAGAGACAGAGTAGGAGGGGAGAGTTAGGTGGAGGAGATGGGAGAAACAGGTCAGGTTGAGTGATAATTACACACACACACACACACACACACACACACACACACACACACACACACACACACTCCCAGCCACGCCTTGACAACACACTGTTGTCAGACAACACTAGGAGCACCCTGAACTAAACAACGTAAACAACAAAGACTAATGTGTCATAATAGACGACTTAAAGCCAAGTAAACAGTATAAAAGCAGTTTATATATATATATATATATATATATATATATATATATATATATATATATATATATATATATATATATATATATATATATATATATATATATATATATATATAAAATACTCGAGCAAAATCTGAGTTATATTTCTCGTAGAGCGAGAGACCTCAGAGATCATAGCCAATCCGACGAGGCCAGAGCTCCGTGGGGGCTGAAGACGCCACGCCAAAGTTTAGATAAAATTAATGAAAATCTTAAGAGGCGTCGGGTTCAACTTTTTTTTTGGGGGGGGGATGGGCGCAGATTTAACTTTAAATTATCATTCTGACGACGACCGGGGCCATTACTGGGTTCTTAGTCCTGTGAGGCTGCGAGGCACGATCTCCAACTCGTAAATGATTTACATGGTGGATCTACCCGTAAAAGAATGGCCACCACTAGACTTACTCGCCTTCATCCTCTGTAAAATAATTGTAAATAACACCATCTGTCGTTGAGTTCGTCTCAGTAATAAGATGTTACTGGCGGAGGGAAGAAGGAGGGAGGGAGGGAGTTAACATACTGGCGGAGGGAAAGAGGGAGGGAGGGAGTTAATATTCTGGCGGAGGGAAGGAGGGAGGGAGGGAGTTAACATACTGGCGGAGGGAAGGAGGGAGGGAGAGAGTTAATATTCTGGATGAAAGGTGGGTGTTGAATATATGCCAAGTGGGTGATGGTATTAAACACGTCACTCAATGTTGATTGTTATTCATAAATGTTTTGTCTCTATGGGGGATGATAAGCCCTCTCTCACCTGGTCCATCCCTCCTCTCACACCTGGTCCATCCCTCCTCTCACACCTGGTCCATCCCTCCACTCACCTGGTCCATCCCTCCACTCACACCTGGTTTGGCTCTCCTCGCCTCCGGTCCAGCTCTCCTCGCCTCTGGTGCATCCCTCCTCTCACCTGGCCCATCCCTCCTCTCACACCTGGTCCAGCTCTCCTCGCCTCTGGTCCATCCCTCCCCTCACCTGGTCTATCCCTCCTCTCACCTGGTCCATCCCTTCTCTCACACCTGGTGCATCCCTCCTCTCACACCTGGCCCATCCCTCCTCTCACCAGGTCCATCCCTCCTCTCACGCCTGGTCCATCCCTCCTCTCACGCCCGGTCCATCCCTCCTCTCACACCTGGTCCATCCCTCCTTTCACACTATGGTCCAGCTCTCCTCGCCTCTGGTCCATCCCTCCTCTCACACCTGGTGCATCCCTCCTCTCACACCTGGCCCATCCCTCCTCTCACTTGGTCTGCAGCTCTACTCTCACCTGGCCCAGCCCTCCTCCTCCTCCTCCTCCTCCTCACCTGACACCCCACCCCAACCCTCCAGCCCCCTACATCTCGCCCTCAGGGCAGGAAACCCTCATTTCTGTGTCATGGCCCACAATAGCTGCCTTCCTTCTCCTCCTCCACCCTCCGGGGATGTGTCGCAGACAGTGGTGGGAGATTGTCCATCACCAGACGTCTTGATAAATGAATATCTTCTTGAGAGAGAGAGAGAGAGAGAGAGAGAGAGAGAGAGAGAGAGAGAGAGAGAGAGAGAGAGAGAGAGAAAGGCCCCTCATACCATACAAGAGAGTTCTCGTCGTCTCTCTCTCTCCCCGGAGCGAGACTCACAGAAGAAGCGAAGGGACTCAGCTACAACCTCCAGCTCTGAGAGATGGATCGTGCCGTCGTGCTCAAGAGTCGTACCGTCGTGTTCAAGGGTCATACCATCGTGTTCAAGGGGTCATACCGTCGCGCTCAAGGTTCATGCCGTCGTGCTCTAGGGTCATACCGTCGTGCTCAAGGGTCGTATCATACCGTCGTGCTCAAGGGTCGTATCATACCGTCGTGCTCAAGGGTCGTCCTTAAGGAGTTAGAGAGAGAAAAAACACATTAATGGACGATCCTGTTAGTTTTAATGGGTCGAATTAAAGAGGCGCCCCCCCAAGAATGGGGGAATTTCCTGCCAGGGTTTAAAGACAATTGTTGAAGTAATCAGAGGAAACCATTTGGACTGGCCTTGCAAACCTCCTGCTGTGAAACTTTTTCAATTAAGTTTTGATTCCAACAGTGACGTAGTCTGTCTGTCCTCCCCCCTCCCCTCTTCCCCTCCACACACACACACACACACACACACCACCCCACACACACACACATCCCACAAAAAACACACTCCCCACACACACACACACCCCCACACACACAACAATTCCCACACAAAAAAAACACCCCCACACACACACACACCCCACACACACACACACCCCCACCACACAACACCCCTAACACCCAACACA